>NC_134700.1:213424776-213434776 GCF_043290135.1 Rhipicephalus microplus
ACTAGTGCTAATGAAATCAGTCCTAGTCTTATCAGTCGTAGTCTTAGGACAAGTCCACTTGTCAAAACATCAGTTATAGCTTACAACCCCTCTTTAAGCACATTTGTCATCGGGATCCCGGCAAGCGTCACCGCCCAGAACGTTAGCTATTTAAGCGTGACACAGCCCCCCCCCCCCCCTCCCTCGTAGTCTCCACGTAATGTGCGAGCAATCATAGAAGGAAAGCAAGTGGGGAAAGCGCCAAACAGCCAGCTGGCGGAACACATCTGTTGAGTCAGTAATTATGATGGAGTAATTGGGGAATTTATTAGTAGGTAGCGTTACGCGGCCTCAGTGGCGTGAAACGCCTCACGTACAGTGTCAGTAACAAAAACCAGCACACACTGAAGAGATACATGCACAAGCGTCAGAACAACAATGCATTCTACAACCACGTTGAATGGTGTAGGATCTGTTTACAGGACCATGTATGGTGAGAAATGTGAGGATCCTAGTACACCCATGTAATGCGATGCGAGTGATCGTGTTGTGGGTCCGTAAGCCAAGGAAGAGGGGCCACAGTATAATAAACACTGGCAGAAAGCGCAATATGGAAACCCGGCAGGATTTTGAATAAAGTATTTCACGTCCCAAAACCAAGATATTATGAGAGACGCCATATAGTAGAGGGATTCTGAAGCTTGAGCCTCGTAGTGTTTTTCAATGTGCATTGAGATCGCACAGTACACACAGGCTTCTACCATTTCCTCCCCGTAAAATGAGGCCTCCGAGGCGGTAATCAAACCCGTAACGTTCGGATCTGCAACCGGGAACCAAAACCACTGCTTCACCGAGGCAGGTACCGGAAGTGACGTAAAAGGCACGAAAGTCCAGCTGGCCAAAAGTGGCGCGACCTTACCGTTCAGTAAACAGGTAGAAGGCTATTTTGTTTAGTCAATAACTGAGTCACGCTAGGTGAGAGGACGTCGCTTATGTGAAAAAGTACTAAAGAAGGTTTTGGTTCCGAACTAGTTGACAATATAGCATTTTAGGGGAAGTAAACGCACCGAGCGGTAGGCAGTAAAAAAACGAGCGCAATTTGTGTGTGTTATTTGGGTGCTGCATCTTAGTAGCCTTACCTGTTTCAAAATATAGGTATTTCACTCATCTTCTTAATAAATGATAGAGGACAATACGTCGGTAGTTGTTGACCCCTTCACGATCACCACTCTTGGGAACAGTTTGTCAGCAAAATAATAATCGCAATATTTGAATAAGAACGGTCATTTGCATGTTCACTTTTTATGATGCTGCATCACTGCCACCAACGAAACGGTTCTGCAGGGGCAATTACTTTCTATATATGGACGGCTCACTACGGCACTTTGAGCCACAGCTGAGGTTTCCCCACAGCTGCGGTTATGGCTTGACACCGTTTTCTATATTTATCTCCAAACATATACCACCCACATGTTATTCACAGATAGGGTCCTTTTCCTTTTATTTCGACAAACTAACGCAAGCTTGTTCTAACTTTGCCTGGACTGCCCGAATGGTGTCACAGCTCGCATCAAGACATTTTTTTTTCTCTCTCTCTGAAACAAAGGACGAAGTCGTAAAAGTCCGGTGTTCGCATGCACAGTTCTGTGCGGCAATAAAATACGCGCTATTAACAGCGAAATCGCCGTTGTTAAATGGACCTATGGTTAATGTGACTTCGTCTCGACACTTCTGCAACGAGCATACGTCGACATGCATAGCGAACGTAGTGTACGCTGTACCGATTCCACATAGCTTCAGCGACACAGCTGTATTCAGGGCAACCGGTGGCACGGCGTTGTTCCAAATGCTGGGCAAAACGTGTACGTGCCTTTCTCGGCTTTGATAGCCAACACGAAAACAGTGATACACGCTAGTATAACAGTTTACTCGTGTTACATAATGTGTAAACACTTGGTGGGAATAGCAAAGCAGATCAAGCGATTGGGTCAGTTCTTCGGACTTTCGGCTCATGTTACGAGTTTCTTTTCGTACGGTAAATAAACAAGCACAGAAGTCGAAATGCTGGAATAGGGTAAGAGGCGAATATTAGAAAACGTTTGGCTACATATACGGACCCAACAGAGGGGCAGCGCAGGGAGTAGCAATTTCCCTGGTGGGCCATATTCGAAGCGCGGTCACGTAGCATTTCTTTCGCGTGACCTAGAAAATACATTCTTGCCTGCGTTGCTTCGCACAGGCGTCGATAGCTTGTAGCCATTGCGGCAGACTAGGCAGTACTGCGTTGACGGGAGGAATGTGCTGCCGAGTGCAAACAGGGCGAGTATTAAGACCTTTGAGTAGGGCTGAAGCTGCAAACAGTTCGCCGCATGTCCATTATTGAAAAAAAAAGTTGGCAGTAATTACCAGTTGCAAAAAAGTTCGTTGACCAGCGTATACAAGCTATTCAATCGTACAGGTGTAAGAAAATTTAAAATATACTAGTTATGCTGGTGATTTAACCAGAAGCGGTTTTACATTTGTACTAAATATTTTCGCCTGCGTGAAGTCAGGAAGAATGTGCTTGGTCAGCCCAATAACATTAAAGCTAGTTGTCGCCAGAGGTGCTTTTGTAATTCCCAGAAGGAGGTCAGCATCGGCAGAGGCCCCACACTTTCCCCGAAGAGACAGTGCGTCAACCTGTCAGTGATTGGTCGACGTTCGGCCACATGTGGTTTGAAAAACATCAAGGAAGTTACCACATGGTCTTCCTTGCCATCTCTGGAGGCTACGCCTTCGAGAGCTGAAGCATGAACGTGACTCTTCACCACCAGATGGGTAAATGAAGGCAGTGCTTACGCAGATGATCCATGCATTGCAAATGCTTGTTGCCAAGGCGGCCGTTGCAAGGCTGCAGCGCATACTGTTGGCGAAATGAAGTCAGGTGCTCGGTGCTATACCGTTTCAGTGTTTACAAAAAAAGGTCTTTGAAGACATCTGGGTTCGTAGACCGATGGGCCTTTATAGCATCGGCGGGCAAAGAGAGCTCTAGAAAATATCGCGCCGATATTGTAAAGTTATCTACTCTTATTGCGCAAAATATATTAAAATAAGTGTTTTTTTGGGCTACACAAAAATAATTATAGATTGTCCTATCCTTTACACACGTTCTTTTTATCTGAAAAATTAAAGAGATAATTTTCTTAGCCGTGAAAGAAACTCTAAAGTTCCGGCGTTAGGATCTGGTATATGAGGCGAACGGATGTTTTTTTGTGGTACAATGCTTGCAACATTGAAACCGCCAATAAAGATTACCAGAAATTATCGTGGGGTCAGAAGCCTCATCGATATCATCGACTTCTAGCCGTTGTGTCATATTTAAATTGCACGCACGAGGTCTATGCGGTCACCACGCCAATTTCAAACAGGGGATGTCGAAATATCCCTTTCCTGCTGCCGTTATATGTGATACAGATATGACTTCATCATTGATATCATATCTGGATATGAACCTTTCACGTCTCAGCCGAATGTAAGTAAACCCTATCAAAAATTTACTATTTGTGCGCCGTTACCTCATGAGCACGTATTTCTGTAACCGAATTTCTTCGCATCAGTGCGTTTGAATCACTTTGAAGCTAACTAGACGTACAAAATCGGTGGTGGGAAGTACCATTCTCAGAGTAGGAAATTTGACGCTGGGCACCTGTAACAAGTCATCGCCTCGAGCCAAGAACTTAATGGTATTGTAGGTGACTTCAATGCACATAACAATCTTTGGGGTGGTGGTCTCATCGGTATCGGTGAAAACAACTTTTTGGGAATACGTCAGTCTGCGTCATTCAATGTATAGTTAACGGGCCAGCTTTATGCTCTCTCGTAGTAGAGTACATTGTACTCTAGATTTTCAAATACTTTTTCTAAACACACAACTTCTAGACTTCACAAGCGACCATGATTTTCATATTCTTAACTACGACTCAATCACGTTTATATACCACAACGTACAGAAGCTGTCTTGGCTTAACTATCGCTTTTCGGTGTATTTCATTATCCGCTGCCTGCCTATATGTTTCAACATTGAAACATATGTCAGTGGTACCATTCTTACTTATCTTCTACTACGTTATATGAAGGGGTGGCAAGCATTCGTTGGCGATACACTCATTCTGAAGCGTATTCCGAAGCTGTGATGAACCAGGCTGAGTATAAGCAGCCCTCCATGGCATCAGGGTTCACGTGGCTACCCGTATTCTAGTGTTCGTGACCGAATAGCTGCTGGAGGGTCCAATGGCAGAGACTGGCCATATGTTTACGAACTACGCTGCCGACCTTGAGACGCCTTTTGTTTGTCTTGTTCAATACATGTTGCTCAGAGCATTATGATCCTCTATTCGATTGATTATTATTATGGCGAGTGCATTAAGTGCCTCATCAAATGTGGGAATAGACCAATTGTGTATAGCGCATCCCGTGGCATTGGGTTCAGTACGAGTGATGCGAAACTAGGATCCCTTGAAGATATCACTATAGGACGTCATCGGGATGTCACATAACATGACAGGAAATGTCGACGTCATCCCATGACATCGTCGCGCGGTCAAGAACGTGACTGAGGAAAAAAAAAAAACATGGGGATGGCTTTTACCTTGCAGTCGTCTTAGGCAAATACATAAGTTAATTATTGTGCACGGAGTGCATGAAAGAGCTCCTTGATGTTTTTAGTACACAAGGACGTAGTAACATAATAAATCCAGTTTTGCAAGTTGACCAACAAAAGGGCAAAAATGTGTTTTGAAATGAAGCCTAGAAAAATGTGAACAAAATTTTCCATGCGTAGATGATAACCCAAGACACAGATAATATATTTGATGATTTTATGTGCTACTTTATAGATGATTAGAGCAGTTTATTGGGCTTGTTCGTTATCCGTAGCAACCATAAACAGAGCAAGCAAACACGGTCACGAAAAGAATACGCACAGGTCAAGCGTTATGGTCCATACGGGCATAGTTTGCTTCAATGCTCTTTCATTGTGCGCGAGTTCGGAGAGGAAATGAGAGCATGCCGTAGCCCGGCCTGCTTGACGCTTTTAAACTAAGATTTATTGATGTGATGCTCGTATCTTTGCTTAGAATACTGCACTACACGTCTACGCTTTGATTTGGGCTTGCTTGGGCTTCCCTCCTCCAACCGCTGCTACCGCCACATTTAAGTTCGTTCGAGATAAGTTCTGCATTAGCGAAAGATTGCGGGCAAGTTCTGGAGGAATCACTGCGCCGAAGTTTTATCAAGCGAGCAATTGCTTTGTCCTATCTTTATCGTGTTCGTAGATTGTACTGTAGAAGCTCGTTATTTTGAACTGAGCCTATGCGAGCTGAAGGTTTTGTCCCGACACAGCCCTGCATTTTTTAATCGGGGGGGGGGGGGGGGGTGGACTCAATGTAATTTGAGTGCGTCAATATCCACAACAGCGAATTCAAACTGGAAGCGCATGTTTTCCATCACTCCTCAAAGAATTCGGATCAGAATGATCACAATGGGTTGTGAAACAAAACCAAATTTACTAGAGATGCAAAACTGGGAAATTGCAACGTTCCTCAGCAGATGAGTATTAGGACACGGCTGAGCCGAAGCTGTTGGGCAAACTGAGCGATGCTCTTGGAGGCGCGAAGAAAGAAACGGAAGCAAATTCAAGCGACTAATTAATCCTGGGTGAATGTGTTAACTGTGCCACGTAAAGAAACGTGTTTTCGGTGCAAAATTGGCGTAAATATTTCACTTAACGCACTGCTTATATGAATGCAAGTGGGTGTTTGTTCCCGATGTATCGGTCACTGATCAATTATTTCTATTTGTTGGCGAAGTGCCATAAAACTAATTTACGAAATCACCCACCACAAAGCTGTAGCATCGCCTTATTTGTGATAACGAGTCCAGAGGTGGCTTCATTGGATCCGGCCCACGCAGTGTGGTGCCTGGTTCATACATTCTATCGCTATAGGGCCTGAATTTGAACTCTGTTTAGTGCGAATAATTTCATAGTTCCTTTTGAGCTCTAATGAAAGATTATTAACAACATATATATATAAATATAAATAAATAAATATATATATATATATATATATATATATATATATATATATATATATATATTGTAGGCATCTATTATGCGCTTCATCCTCATCGGAACAGCAGTCAATCATCATCATATGTTCTGGCTGACAATCATCATCTGCTTGGCACGAGCGCTTCTTTGTCGTGTCCGTTGCGCTTGTTCGTTCCCGAGTTCACGGCCAATAAACCTCGCTACAACCGAGTCGTCATACGTGGTGGAGGTGGATTGACGTTCCCAGTACCTCTACTTACAACGCCTATTCTCTGGAGCTCCGTTCAGGCCGCCGCTTGGACCCTCAGTCCGCCAACATGTCTCACAGTGAGTGGGTGGATGCCCTTTCGGCTCCCGTCTCTGCGCCGCAAGCCGTCACTGCGCCGCAAGCCCCTCCTCTTTACATCGTAAACCACCAGCGTGACCCTCCGATCTTCGCTGGTCTCCGCGGCGAAGATGTGGAGGACTGGCTCGATAACTACGAGCGGGTAAGCGCAACTAATCACTGGGACGACTCTAACAAGCTCCGCCGAGTATCGCTTTATCTCACGGGCGTTGCCAAGACATGGTTCTTGAACCATGAGATCGACCTCACCGACTGGCCTGCCTTCAAGCAGCAGCTTCGCTAAGTATTCGGCATGCCAGCCGTTCGATCCGCTCTAGCGAGGAGGGCCCTAGATACTCGCCAACAACATCCCGGCGAGTCATACACATCTTATATCGAGGATGTCCTTGCGCTTTGCCGGCGCGTCAATTCTTCGATGTCCGAGTCGGACAAACTGCGCCACATTCTGAAGGGCATCGGAAGCATTGCCTACAATGCCCTTGTTGCCCAGAATCCTTCTACTGTCACGGACGTCGTCTCTACGTGTCAGCGTCTCGACGAACTTGATTCTGTTCGCCTTCAGTCGGGCAATAGTGAACACCGTACCGCAGACCGGGACCTGCGTGACATGATACGGGAGATCATACGAGAAGAACTTCAATCAATGGGCATCTCACAACCTTCTCCATCTGTCACACAACCTTCAAGCATGGCTCTCCGTGACATCGTAAGGGAGGAACTAACATCATTCACCGGTCCAGCCTACGTCCAACCACCTCCGTCTAGCCCTCCAACGTACGCGCAAGTTGCGGCCGCGCCTCCTCGCAACGTAAACTCTACTTCACCGCTGCCATCATTCACGCCGGTTGCTGCTGCACCACCGGTCCACTTCCGGCCAATCCCACCCGACCCTCCGTCAGTCCACTTGAGTGCGCTATCTCCCGGTGTGCCGAACGCCCTCTACTACCCGCCTTGGCGCCCGTCTCGCCCAACATGCTTTTACTGTGGATATCGTGGCCATATATCGCGCTTCTGCCGCAAGCGCCAGCAGGACGAGCGTCGCGGGTACGACATGCGCGAACGGGACTTTTCTAGAGGGGACTCTTACGCTCGGAGTTATTCATCTGGACAGCAGCGGTCTCCATCTCCGCCCGCGTCGACTGAGACGCGGAACACTTACCGTTCAAGCCGACGCCGATCACCTTCGCCCTTCCGTCGCTCCTCCTCTCCTCTTCGGCCAGCCTCGTTTACTACTGATAACCGGTCGGAAAACTAAATGATGCAGTTTTCGGAGGATAAACTGCATGTAACAGTAGGACTCATATTCCTCCAGCACGACCGTTCAACATGGTTTCTGTTACGGTGGAAGGAGTTCTCGTGGACGCTTTGGTGGACACCGGTGCTACAGTTTCTGTGATTAGGTATGATTTGTGCAAACGTCTGAAGAAAGTAATGACACCTTATAATGGACCCAATCAAGTCGAAGCCCAGTGGAACGCTATCCGCCCTTTTGCTCTTTGTACTGCTCGTGTGTTTATTGATGACACTTTGCATTACATCGAGTTCACTGTGCTTACCCGGTGCTCTCACCAGCTAATTCTAGGGTGGGACTTCCTATCTTCTTCTTCAGCCGCTATATGTTGTGGTGAACGGATTCTGCACCTAACTAATACGGACTCCATGTTCGACGAAGGCGTCTACATGCCTCTACGCCTGTTCGCTCGCGAAGATCTCGAACTACCGCCACACCAAGAACGAATTGTGACCCTGATCTCTAAAGACATCGACCACGGTGACGTCTTGGTGTCCCCTTCGTCGACTTGCGTCGCAAAAGGCATAGCCCTTGCATCAGGTGTCGTACGCTTTCACCATGGCTCCGCGCTTGTCATCGCTACGAATGAAACGCCAGAGAAAGTTCTCCTGCCAGAGGGCACTGCAGTAGCCTGTGTTGTGGATGCTGAGCCTGTCAGCGTCACGCCACTTAACCCTGCCTCTACCAACGACCATTCTATGAGTAAGCCTGCCTCATCCCCTCCCTTCACAGCTCTTATCAGTGATGACTTAACAGCTATGCAGGCGCAGCAGTTGCTTGCGTTATTAACGAAACACGCCGATTCTTTCGACACCTGCTCCTCAACGTTGGGCCGAACTACCACTGCAGCGCATCGCATTCAGACGGAGGGAACATCTATTGTACATCGCCGCCCATACCGCGTGTCTCTCGCTGAGCGAAAACTCATCGAGCAAAACGTCGCTGACATGCTCTAACGAGAAATAATTCGTTTATCAACTAGCCCTTGGTCATCCCCTGTTGTTTTGGTACGGAAAAAAGATGGCTCCGTGCGCTTTTGCGTTGATTACCGGGCACTTAACAACATCACACGCAAGGACGTATACCCCATGCCACGCATCGACGACGCCCTTGATTCACTGCAAGGCGCTGAATACTTTTCAAGCCTTGATTTGCGTTCGGGATATTGGCAAATTCCCATGCACGATGACGACAAAGAAAAAACGGCATTTGCAACCCCCGATGGCCTATACGAATTTAACGTGATGCCTTTCGGGCTCTGCAATGCGCCCGCGACGTTTGAACGCATGATCGACACCGTCCTGCGTGGTCTGAAATGGAAGACGTGTCTCTGCTACCTTGATGACATTATCATCTTTTCATCAACGTTTTCTCAGCACCTGAGCCGCTTGGATGACGTCCTAACATGCCTCGCCGGTGCGGGTCTGCAGCTCAACACTAAGAAGTGCCGTTTCGCCACCAAATCCATCAAGGTTCTCGGTCATGTCGTCAGCAAGGATGGTATTCGCCCTGACCCCGAAAAGATCGCTGCCGTCCTTCGATTTCCATGCCCCACAAGACTTAAGGATTTGCGAAGTTTTCTTGGCCTCGCATCATATTTTCGTCGCTTCATACAAAATTTCGCTTCAATAGATGCGCCACTTCACAAACTACTTGCATCTAATGCACCCTTTGTGTGGTCTGAGGAATGTCAGTCGGCGTTTCACCTATTGAAGAAAGCTTTGACGTCAGAGCCTGTACTCTGCCACTTTGATGACACCGCCCCAACACTCCTGCATACCGATGCCAGCGGCTGCGGTATAGGTGCTGTTCTCCTCCAACGCGATAACTCTGGACGGGAAAGGGTCATCGCATATGCTAGCCGAGTGCTAACTTCTACCGAAAAAAACTATACCATCACTGAGCAGGAGTGCCTCGCTGTGGTTTGGTCCATACAAAAGTTCCGTCCTTATCTGTACGGCCGTCAATTCACCATCGTAATGGACCACCACGACTTATGCTGGCTTTCTACAATGAAGAACTTGTCCGGACGCTTGGGTCGTTGGATTTTACGCCTACAGGAGTATCAGTGTGAGATTATTTATAAATCGGGCAAAAAACATCAAGACGCCGACGCTCTTTCTCGTTGCCCACTACCTACAGCGTCGTTCGACACTCCAGCTGCCACCTCCAACGACACCAATGCGGACGTGACTCCCACTTCTGTTGCCTTGCTCGCCTCGCTGTACCAACCGCCAATCGACGATAAACAGCCCTTCAGTTCTCACTAGCAGGCTGACCCGTATTGTCGGCGCAT
>NC_134700.1:213739776-213837276 GCF_043290135.1 Rhipicephalus microplus
AACGATAAAAAGAGCGCACGGTGGCCATCCCTTATCGGCATAACATTTCACATCGGATGTATAAAGTGTTTTCATGGTATAGCGTGTGGGTTGCTTTAGAGGCAAAGCCCCTTACGCCACAGGTCGTATGTACGTTGCCGTCGTAGTCGTCGTAGCTGCCTGTTGCATTGCATTGCGTGTCAATAAAAACACTCACAGCATATGCACGGAGTGAATGATGATGAGTGGGGTGAAGTGTCTATCCATGCGTCTCTTCGACCGTCCACCCGTGCGTCCATCCTTCAATCCGTCCGTCTGGCCGTGCGTCCACGCGTCCGTCCATTCGTGCGTTCGTCCGTGCATCCGTCCAATCGTACGTTCATCCTAGCGTCCGTCTGTCGATCCACTTCACCTCACCCATCATCATTCACCTCGCGGATATTCTGCGATTTTTTTTCAGCTGAAAACAAATCGTCAAATATTTTCGCAGCAGTACGAAGGTTAGCCAAAAATTCACAGCATATCGACGGAGTGAATGATGATGAGTGGGGCAAAGCATCCATGCGCCCGTTGGTTCGTCTTTCTGTCCACCCACCCATCCATCTGTATGTCTGTCCATCCGTCCATCTAGTGAACTCTCCAAGTACCGCCATCTCGCATCTTTTCATCATATATTCATCATATACAAGAACCACCATCCAGCGGACATTCTAAGGACTAAACGAGAAGTGGTTACTGCGACGACGACACGGAACGTATGACTCACTGTATAAGGAGCTTCGCCCCTAAAAGAAAACCACCGAGGAAACGGATGGATTTAACGCAACAGCTATGTTGAGCACAAGAAACAGGACGCGTACGGAATACGGAATTCCTTTCACATGTGGAAAGGAATACGTTGGTGAAACAGTTCTGCATATGTGCCTTCGTGAACATGAAAGTTCACTACCGAGGGCCTCATGCTCGCGCTGAATGATGCACTGCAAAGAATGCACTTGCGAACCGAAACGTTGACCCACACATAATTGATCGGCACAAGAAGCAGATGACGAGAGAGATAATGGAAGCGTATCGAATTAATAAAGGAGGGGACAAGTGCGTAAGCCAGGCTTATCTTCTGTTAAGAGATTGTGAATTTGCTTGTTTGGACATAACATGACTCAGTGTATTTCTTTTCCTGGTTTCAATTGCGCATGCATTTTTTAATTGGGCTGTGTTAGACGTCTATTGGGATCCGTCCACCGCCCTCTCCCATAGCAACAGCTGCGGGCGCACACGCCCCTAGCAACCGGAGCTCCCACCATGTCTCACACTGTTCCCTCTCTCTCCTCCCGGCCCCCACTTTTCCGTCCGCTCGCACCACACTCTCGACCGTTCGCTGGCTGGGCGCTTCTCAAAAACATCCGGAAATGTGTGCTCGAGATGCCGCTGCGAAACGCCAACGCCGAGCCGAGTACGTTGTTTGTTTTGTTCGCTTCACAGTATTCATTGCGAAGCATTTCTTAGCGAACTTCGGTGACTTTGAGCGTATCTGTCTATCTATCTATCTATCTATCTATCTATCTATCTATCTATCTATCTATCTATCTATCTATCTATCTATCTATCTATCTATCTATCTATCTATCTATCTATCTATCTGTCTGTCTATCTATCTATCTCTCTATCTATCTATCTAGGACTTTTAGCTCTCTTGGCCGTTTCGATAATCGTATTGATACCAGACATTGTATGGCATAACATGACTGTATGAAGAAGATATCTGACTACTCATAAAATGAAAATCATGATATTTGCGTCATGAATGTCATGATATACATACAATGGTCCTGCAGTTCTTGTGTTGGTTTCGTTGGCATGGCATGTTGCAAAACTGGTATGGCATGGCATGATTGCATGCTGAACACAAGTGACAGACCCTAACATGAAAATCATGACAAGTGTGTCATGTAACAACATGACTATATCCTACGCTTTTGATGTGCCTCGCCTCCGTTTCGCTAGCTTCACATGTACGTACCAAACTCGGTATTACGTGACGCGAATGGACGACATAGGTAAATGACACATCCAAACATGATAATCACTACATGCGTGTCATGTAACAATATGATTATATCGCACACTAATGATGCGCTCGTGGCCGTTTCGCTAGAATCACATATGACAAATTTGGTAATTCGTCACGCCAATGGATGGCGAAGGTATGTGACTGGTGCAAACATGATAATCATCAGTTGAGTGTCATATGAGAACATGACCACATGTCACCATCAAGGCGCCAATACATTTTGAGAGACGTGGTGCGTGTGCTCGCTGGCGTTCATTTCGTCGCGTCACGTTGGCGTTGCCATGCCAGGCGCCCGTCCTGACATATACTCGCAGGCGCACACCACGCTGCGTTGCTTTGACGCATGCGCGTTTCAGTGCATCTGGTGTCCCTCCGTCATGAAAAGAGGAGGACGCAGTGTTGTCTGGGTAACGCATCGGTGCGAAATGCAGCATGTCACATTTCGCGCCCGTTTCCGTCGGGCTGCGCCGACGGACGCTAGTCGCACCTGGTGTCAGAGTAATCGCGTTTTGCTAACGTTGCGTCGCTATGCCCAGCGTACGAGCGCTTGTGTTGGAGTATATTAGACCCTTAATGATGCGCTCGCGGCTGTTTTCGAAGCTCAACATACACCAAACTTGGTGTTACGTGACGTCAGTAGATGACAAAGTATATGACTGGTGCAAACATGGTGATTCTGACACGCGTGTCATGTAAGAACATAACCACATACCACGCTCCTAGCGTGCTCGCAGTCGTTTCGCTAGCTCCAGGTATACTAAATTTGGTACCACGTGACGTGAATAGATGACGAGAGTAAACGACTCATCCAAACATAATAATCATGACATGGAATTCATGTACAACATCATTTACCTCCACCTCGTAACGTTGTGCTGATTTTAAGGTGACATATCCACATTTCTCATTCATGCTTCGCATATCGTCAATACCCACTGTACGTGGGATTTGTCAATTTTTTTTTAACCGTGCACGCTGAGTACTAGAGCTGGAAACGCGAACCGCATTTCTCGCGAGAGAAAAACGCCACGTGCGGCGAACGCCGCTATTGGCGGCACGATGTAAGAAAAGAAAAAAAAACCTTATTCTTCTAACGCTGGGTTCTCACGTGCGAAACACCGTTATAGACGCTGCGCAGTGCATTCTCTTTTCCTCACGATTCGCTTCGGAAAAGTGGAGGCATTTTTTTCTTTTTCTCTTTTTGGGAGGGGAGGGGGGGGGCGAGACACGTGTTTTTTCCCGGTCGTATGCCATCAATGAAGTGGTCTTTTGTTATTTGACGTTGTTAATGATCATGGGCTAGATTTATGGTGACGTACATGCGTGTTATGCATATATAAGAGTGTACGTTTCGAAAAAAAAATTTTGACTTGCTAGTAAGCGCTTATCCTGTGTCCCATCTGAGTGTTCGTGTTTATGAGCACTTTTTTTTTTACCAAGAAAGATTTTATTTTGAAAACGCCTAATGAGTCACGGTGCCATCATTCTTATACACAGTAAAACAATCTGGCCAGTTTGTTTCATATACGCACCATATAGGTGCCTACTATTTGCGTTTCGTAAGATATCATCGCTTAAAAGGAAGGGAAAAACTGGCAGCTCCCACGTATAGTGGGAATGGATGATATGCGAAGCACGAATGAGGAAGGTTTATTCGTCAGTTTAAAATCAGAACAACGTTACGAGGCGGAGGTAAAACAAGCCGTACATAACTTCCATGTCATATTTATTATGTTTGTACGTGTCATTTACCTTCATCATATATTCACGCCACCTGATACCTAATTTGGTGTATGTGGAGCTTGCGAAACGGCCACGAGCGTGCTATTAGCATAGGATGTAGTTATGTTTTACATGAGACGGATATCATGATTATCATGTTAAGACGTGTAATTCAACTTCACCGTCTGTTGACGTCATGCAATACCAATTTGGTATATGTGAAGCTAGAGAAACGACCGCGAGCGCATCATGAGCGTGGCGTGTGGTCGTGTTGTTACATGACACGCATCTCTTGGTTATCATGTTTTCACGAGTCACATACCTTCGTCGTCCATTCACGTCCCGTGATATCCAAACTTGGAATATGTGAAGCTATCGAAACGGCGGGGAGAGCATCATGCAGAGCCCAATATACTGCGACGCTACGCTAGCAAATCGCGAACGCTCTATAGTCTGACGCCAGACGCGACCAGCGTCTGTAAGCGCAGCCCGGCGGAAACCAGTGCGAAATCACGTTACGAAGAATGCCCCGCGTATCCCTAGCTTTGTGACGAAAGGACGCCGCGCATGCGTCAAAGCAACGCAGTGCGGCACGTGCCTGCGAGTATATACCAGGCAGATCGGCGCCTGGCGTGGCATTGCCGGCACGACGCGACGAAACGAACGCTGGAGCACACGCGCACCGGGTCACGTCTAAGTGTATTGGTGCCTCGAGTGTGGCATGTAGTCATGCTCATACATGACACGCATCTTATACTTATTATGTTTGTACCAGTCACATACCTCCGTCATCTATTCACGTGACGTAATACCAAATTTGGCATATATGATTCTAGTGAAACGGCCCCGAGCGCATCATGAGTGCGGCATGTAGTCATGTTGTTGCATGACATGCATATCATGATTATGAACTTTGGACATGTCATTTAGATATGTAGTCCTTTCGCGTCACGTAATACTGAATTTGGTACATGGGAAGCTAGCGAGACGGACGCGAGCGCATCATGAGCGTATCATGTAGTCATGTTGTTACATGACACGCATAACATGATTATCATGCTTGCACCAGTCACATCTTTTTGTCATCCATTCTCGTCCCTTAATACCAAATTTCGTGTATGTGAAGCTAGATAAACGGCTGCGAGGGCAGCAAGAGTGTGGCTTGTAGTCATAATGTCTCATGACATGCACTTCATGATTATCATGTTTGCACCAGTCACATACCTTCCTCATCCATTCGCATCACGTAACGCCGAATTAGGTATATGTGAAGCTAGTGAGACGGCTGCGAGCGCGTCATGAGCATGGCATGTAGTCATGACTCATGACTTACATGACATGCCTGTCATGATTTCTACGTTAAGGTCTGTCGCTTGTGTTCATCATGTAATCATGTCATACCATACCAGTTTTGCAACATGTCATGTGAATGAGACCACCGCAAGAGCAGCATGGCCATGAAATGTAAATCATGTCATTCATGACATAAATGTCCTAATTTTTTATGACAAGTTGCTTACAGTTGTCATACAGTTGCATTATGCCATACCAAGTTTGGTATCGATACCATTATCCAAACGTCCAGGAGAGCTAAAAGTCGTAGGTGGCTAGCTAGATAGATAGATAGATAGACAGATAGATAGATAGATAGATAGATAGATCGATAGATAGATAAATAGATAGATAGATAGATAGATAGATAGATAGATAGATAGATAGATAGATAGATAGATAGATAGATAGATAGATAGATAGATAGATAGATAGAGTGAAAGTCGCCGAAGTTCGCTAAGAAATGCTTCGCATTTAAAAAGCAGTGTAGTAACTTACTGCGATGCCCCTAATAATTTATCAGACGTCACTCGAAAGATGCCTTTAGTTTTCTATAAGTAAACTCGGTGCGATATTTCATTCTCTTAAGACTCTACCCAAAAACGCCTTGGAACCCATGTAGTTGCCCTTTAAGGCATGTTTCTAAAGATGCAGTCCAGAGTGCACGCCGCCTGCATGCATGCCTCTTCAGGAGGCACTGTGGATGCTTGGAAACGTCTGATTCAGGAGTTTTGCGCAAACACTGCAGGCGGAATGACATTTTCTCAATTTTTTAGATTTTCATTTTTGAAAAAAAAAATATTGATGGACTTTCTTCATTTTGTGGCCGCGCCTAAAGGAATCAAGCTGTGTCATTACGACAAGCTGGTATTCGAGCTGGTTATATTGTCGGTGGGCAAATAGCACGTCAATGATTAATTAAGTTCGCGTGTCATTAATTTGTGCTTTATTATGCATTGCGCCTGAGCGAGCGCGAGGAAGGACTACAATGACCTGCTTCATGTGCATGGGGTGTCATAAATACTTCATGAAGTCGTAATCACTTCAACTTCATGAAAGGACACTGTAGAGATTTTTCGTTTTTTTATGAAAGTTCAATTGCGCAGTCCCCAAAGCACCACTTGCAACGCGAGAGGACGCTTGTTAAACAAGAAAACGCGCACACACACAAAAAAAAAACTGGTGGAGACGCGACCTTGAGATCTCCACAGGGACAACGTGGCGTCGTACATATTGCTGGTGTCTACTGGGTTGTTTACGTAGTTTGTAATCGGCAAAAATGAAATGCATTGTCATCACTGAGTGCTGTAAAACCTAAGATACGAAAATTCAGAAGGTATTTTCGTGAAAGTATAAAAAATAGGCTGTAAAATTAGTGACGGTACGCATCAAAGTTCCGATGCGAAATTTTAAAACGAATCTTCAACGTATATTTATCCGCTAATAATGATCTGATAATAATGAAACTAGTGACACTGGATTGATTGATTGATTGATTGATTTGTGGGGTTTAACGTCCCAAAACCACCATATGATTATGAGAGACGCCGTAGTGGAGGGCTCCGGAAATTTTGACCACCTGGGGTTCTTTAACGTGCACCCAAATCTGAGCACACGGGCCTCGACATTTCCGCCTCCATCGGAAATGCAGCCGCCGCAGCCGGGATTCCTAGTGACACTGGAGTTTTCCTAAATAATGTTTATCAATATAAACAAAGCAAACGATTCACTTTAGTGCCCTTTAAATGAAATGCGAACAGTTACAGAGGGGGTAAAAGTGAATGGCACTGAGGCCACTTTTTCCAATCATCCTTATCCTCCCGATCACACGCGATCTATGCGACAAAGGCATCTCCCATG
The DNA here is from genome assembly GCF_043290135.1 of Rhipicephalus microplus. Taxonomy (NCBI): domain Eukaryota; kingdom Metazoa; phylum Arthropoda; class Arachnida; order Ixodida; family Ixodidae; genus Rhipicephalus; species Rhipicephalus microplus. Next base: position 213,746,741 of record NC_134700.1, read on the forward strand.
TCTTGCGAATCAGGCTGGTCATCTACATTATTTATATATATGCTCTGGTTAAATTATCAACGTTTTACAAATTGGTAACACCGCAGAAAGCATTGTCTTATAAATAAATAGAAATTCTATATCAGCGTAGAACGGGTGCATCCCTCTTTAAATACGCGTGAGCGGCAACATTTTCTGATCCGAAAAGTGCTTGATTTTAGAGAGAAAATGAAGGATATGTGTAGCTTATCGAGTTGAATGAAGAACGCAGACTGAGTATTGCTCATATTAAGTTGCTCACGGTACTTTTATGAGGTTCCTAAGCGATGACGTAAAAACAGCTCCCTGTTTTTGAGACTGATATATTGCAAGCGATGCGAAGAATTTTCATTAACTTTTAAGTATTTAACCATCGAGCCACAACGCTGCCAAGAGAGGAAAAAAAAAAGAAGAAAGAGATGGTAACCAACAGGTATTACTCATGCTACCTTGCACTGGGGTTCTAAAGCACAAGAATTGGCAGGCAATGCCGCCAAATTTGATGGCGTCAAATAGACTTGTGAAACCATGCAGTGGTGTTAGCCCTATTTTTTGCGCCGAAAAAAAATAAAGACGGACAAAAAAAGAAAGAAAGTTAGCCTTGAGAACACAGGCTAATGGCACCCAGGCCCGTGCCCCCTCCCCCAGAAACATTTTTCCCATGGCATATAGAGCACAACCAGAAATCAACCATGTCTTCGTGCCTGGCCCACACTCAAATCAAAATGTTGTCTTCTCCCCTCCCCTCCTCGAAACAAATTTGTCTACACACCTGACTCGAGGTGCTAGTGTTGAGGCTAATGCGATCTGTCATAGGTGCCAGTTAACATCGTCAGTGATGTTAGTAATGTCCGCATTTTTAGGGGCGAAGCTCCTTATGGCGTGGCTTGTGCATCCCTCGTAGTACGTAACCACCAGTGGCACATACTCTAAATAACGATTTCATTTCATTTCACTTCATTTCCTTTTATTACCTTAAAGGTCCCCAGGGGGACATTACATAAGGGGTGGGGTTACAAAAAACGTACAAAAAAGCCATGAATTAGCTTGAAAAATGGCTTGTGACGCTATGCATAAATGTTGATGGACAGGTGGCTGCTGCAATATGGTGGGAGTGGTCATTCCAGTCTTTTGCTGCACGATTTTGACCTCCAAGGTGGTTCCGGTGAGAGATTTCTTCTGTGCGTTGTTGAACAATAAAAGATAGTGCTCAATGCACATGTTAATGGCTACTAAGGGGGAATGAGAGACAGGAGCATTCGACCTTTAGGTAACGCGCACGCTGCGATCCCCATTAGCAACTATTGGCATGTACATTGAGCACGATCTGACAAGAAAGGGTTGCAACGTTATACTCGCTGGGTGTAACCTCCTTGGTTTTAGAAAGGTTTAGCGAGCGTTGGGCCGCATAGCCATGAATACAGTGAACTAATATATACCATGAACTCGAGGTGGTTAAAGGTGGGAAGTAAACCCGAAGCGCAAGCCGTAAGAAAGTGTGCATGTGCCACCTCCCGTTTAGTCCTTGAAATGTCCGCTGGATGGCGGTGCTTCTATATGGAGAATATATGATGAAAAGATGCGAGATGGTGGTACTTGGAGTGCTGAATAGATGAACGAACGGACACACAGACAGATGCATGGAGGGACGCATGAACGGACGCAGGCGCGGATGCATGGACGAACGCAGGTACGGACGCATGAACAGACGCACGCACGGACTGGTGGATGGACGCATGGGTGGTTACACAGACGTACGCAGGAACGGACGGAAGCAAGAACGAATGGACGGACGAATGCTTCGCCCCACTCCCCATCATTCCCTCCGTAGATATGCTGCCATTTTTTTAAAGCCCGCTACGAGCAGCAGTGTTAATAGACAATCAAACTCTCACCACGGTCTAGTTTGCAGCAACGCATGGCGAATCACCAGGATGAAGGGACGATTTGTGCAGCAATGGCCGACTGAGAACTTCACCTATATAGGACAACGTTCGAATTATTGGTCAGTAATAAAAACCACAGAACAACTAGAGAAGCCTGAAAAGCACGTGACACGTCACCAAACACGGGCATCAGTTAGTGACCAGCAATAGCAGACAAGGCCTGGGGCCTTGTCAAGTACAGGTTTCATAACTCACGGGCCAGGAGCATGAATATTATCAATATTACTTCTCGTGAGCAGAATCCAGACATAAACGACGTGCAGAAATGAACTCTTAAAGTGAACACTCGGTATTCATAAGGTTTGCCCCTCACTGAAATAATAAGAAACATCTGGGGTTTTACGTCCTGAAACCACGATGTGATTATGAGTGGCGCCACTGTGGAGGGCATTAGAAATTTCGACCATCTCGTGTTCTTTAACGTGCACTGACTTCGCACAGTACACTGGTCTATACCCTTTCACCTCCATTGAAATGTGACCACCTCTATAACAGTTGAACACAAAACAGTTGAAGCAGATGTGGGGACGGCTTTAAGCTCTCCCATAGTACAGTACCAAGTACTGTAAATCATTAACCACTTGTTCTAAGCACAATGTGACCTCCTCGACCGGGATCGAAATGCCCCTCACTGAAAGTTTGTGTGACGACTCGGCAGTACAATATGTCAAAGGCAGTTTTAAGTGTCGACCACCGGTAGTATACAAATCTAAAGCACTATGCTTTTGCATGAGAGCGAAATTCCGACATGTGCAGAACGCAAGTGTTTCTCTTAGTGCTACCGTATGTGCATGTATCTATACAAAGCGCGTTCCTGTCACTTGCGTCAATGTAGTATGCGTATTATTGGGGAGAACCACCAATGAGCATGCACAAAACTGTCCTTTTGATTGTTTTGATGTTAGTGTTGATATGGGTATGTGGGCTATACGCTTGGTTTCTTTGGACAACACTGAATTCCCCCTGAGTGCTTATTCATTATTGGTATGTTTTTTTTCACCTCAAACGTTCAGTGGATCTAGAACTATCCTCGTTAGTGATTCCTAATAGTGCGCCTTAAGGAGCAATATCAAAAACGCTGCCTATTGGTGATCGAGGCTCCTGAGAACAAGCAACGCAAGCCCTATAACGCAGCCTGCTACTGAAATTCGCAATCATTTCTCATTGTCAGCTGAAACAACTTCAGTCTTTTCAATACAAATGAAGCTATATAGCCAAAGGACCGCGCCATATACCCAAATTTTGTTGCCATGGGCTCATCCGAGCATCATGGCGTGCATAGTTACGAGGCCGTCATCAGAGGCCTTCAAGTTCCCACCGCCCAATATACCCAAAGTTTGTTGCCATTGCCTCATCTGAGCATCATGAGGCGCATAGTTACCGAGGCCGCCACCGGAGGCCTTGGTGTTCCCAAGCGAACGCTCGCGATCACACTGAATGTGGGCCACTCATTCAAAGATAAAAAAAAGCCAAAGTCAAGACGCGTGCGTGACCTAACTTCTTTACCATGTCTTTCCTCGAGGGCTAGCTTCCAGCATGCTTGAAGGAACACGAGAAGGGAAAAAAATTTGGCAGATCCCACGTACCTTCAAGAATCGATTATCTGCAAAGCATGCGGATGGAAGGTGACGGTGCTTCAATTTTATCATTGAGCGAAGTGTTATGAAGTGGCGCTAAATATATACACAAATGCCTGCACAGACACATATCAAACATTTTTTATATTACCACTTGTGTACCATTAAGTAACGATGCCAACAACAACGCGGATATGAGCAACACCGGATGCGGTCAATTGACATTAAGTGCTGGTGCTAGCGAGTATGGTATCCCTGGACATTGCCACTTAAATCAACTTTGGCGGATCGACATTAACCTGACATTACGGCTGTATATACTAGGAGTACATCTGCAATGTTGATGAAATTGGATTTCCAGCAGTGGAATCACAACATACGTGTCACGAACATTAGGGTTTATTGGCAAAAATTGGCACATCCCACTCGATGATATGTGAAGCACGAATGAGGAAGGATGATAAGTCGCTTTCAAATCAGCAGAACTTTACAAGGTGGTGATAAAATGGTTCGTACTTGACTTCCATGTCATAATCATCATGTTTGAATGTGTCATTTACCTTCGTCATCTATTCACATCACCTGATACCGAATTTGGTACATGAGGAGCTAGCGAAATCGCCACAAGCGTGCTATGAGCGCAGCATGTAGTCAAGTTTCACATGACACGCATGCCATGATTATCGCGTTCGGGCGTGTCATTTACCTTCGTCGTTAATTCATGTCACATAATACCAACTTTAGTATATTTTGAGCCAGAAAAACAGCTGCGAGCGCGCTATGAGCGTAGCATGTAGTCATGTTTTGCATGACACGCGTATCATAATTAAATGTTTGGACCTGTCATTGAGCTTTGTCGTAGCAAATTTGATATATGTGGAACAAGTGAAACGGCCGCGAACACGCTACGAGTGTAGCATGCAGTCATGCTTTGCGTGACACGCATATCATGATTATCATGTTTGGATGTGTCATTTACCTTCGTCGTAATCACGTCACGTGAGAGCAAATTTGGTATATGTGGAGCTAGCGAAACGGCCGCGAGAGCATCATGTGTGTGGTAGGTTGTCATGTTCTTATATGACACGAGTGTCACAATTATTATGTTTGCACCAGTCATATACCTTCGTCATCCATTCACGGGAAGTAATACCAAATTTGGCATATATGTAAAGCTAGCGAAACGGCCGCGAGCGCATCGTGAGTGTCGCATGTAGTCATGTCGTTACGTGACACGCAAGTCATGATGATATTGATATTTGGCAGTGTCATTTATCTTTGTCGTCCGTTCACTTCACGGAATACCGAATTTGGTACATATGAAGCTGAGGAAAGGGCCGCGAGTGCATCATGAGCGTGGCATGTAGTCATGTTGTTACATGACACGCATATGATGATTATCATGTTTGCACCAATCGCATACCTTCGTCCTCCATCCACGTCCCGTCCAAAGTTTGTACATGTTAAGCTAGCGAAACAGCCGCGAGCACATCATCAGTGGGGCTTGTAGTCATATTGTTACATGACACGCATATCCTGATTTTCATGTTAGGGTATGTCGCTTGCGTTCGCCATGCAGTCATGTCATACCATACCAGATTTGCATCATGTTGTGTGAACAAAACCACCACAGTAGAAGCAAGATCATGACATGTAAATCATGACATTTATGACATGCATATCATTATTTTCATGTTATCACTAGTCGCTTATGCTCATCTCACAGTGATGTTATGCCATACCAAGTGTGGTATTGATACCATTAATGAAAGGGCCAGGAGAGTTAAAAGTCGTAGGCGGCTAGATAGATAGATAGATGGATGGATGGATGGATGGATGGATGGATGGATGGATGGATGGATGGATGGATGGATGGATGGATGGATGGATGGATGGATGGATGGATGGATGGATGGATGGATGGATACTGATCAGCACCCTGCTGAAGGACTTCCTAAAATAGATGATAGCAATCACAATTTTAATTATGATGCAATAGAAGCTTAGTGATGGCAGTCAGTACGCTGACCACGAAGTCGTAGTGTTACACACGCATTTCTAACAAAAGAAGCATGAAAAAAATGCCGCCATATCCACGAAGTGAATGATGATGAGTGGGCGAAGCTCCGGAGGTAAACCTGGTAAACCATGAATCCTCCGTACATTTTGCCCACTCGATTTTATTGCAACGCTCCCCCTATCGTACGTCGCCGCACTATATCGAACGATGACACGCGCCATATAAGGCATCATTCTTATTTTATAACACCTCGCATCTTTCATAATCAACTACACGTACCATCGTCTAGTTTATAACATCTTGCATCTTTTGGACGGACGGACGGACGGACGGACGGATGGACGGACGGATGGATGAATGGATGGACGGACGGATGGACGGATGGATATGGCTGTACCCTTTAGATCGGGCGGTGGCTAGCGTAATACTTAGAACTGAACGAGAGGTGGCTACATACAGGGGACGCACAGCCCACGCCTTAAGGAGCTTCGCTCCTAAAATGGGGCTGAATTGACCTAGAACATTGCGTAGGTATTAGGAAGCACGAAGGATTTAATGTCGAACACAGCGACAAGCAACGATCCTTCGAATGTGCGACAAATGACTGTGTAAAGTACTTTATCTTGACTGTACGAAAAGTAGCGTTGCTTTCCGCACGTGCGCCGAACGGGGAAATGGGAGCTTAAAAAAGCTCGACTCGCGAAGCGCTAACAGCGCCGACGTGATGCCGCTGGCACGCCTGAAGGCACGTTCCCTCCTCGTTCGTCATGCTTATCCGAAGGAGGAGGAAAGAAATAAGTGAAAGGACAGAAAGGTTAGCCAGATCTTAGACTGGCTGGCTACTTTGTGCTGGGGAAGGGAATAAGGTGAATAAAATAAGAAAGTAAAAGGTCGTGCTTTATAGAATTTTATCCGAAAAGTTATCCCTCAGCTTTCTTGCGCCTGGTGTATGGTTGGGAGGATTTTTCATTTCAGCCGTAGCCGTCTTCGCAAGCTAGGGTTGATTGGGGATTTATTTGTGGGATTTAACGTCCCAAAACCACCATATGATTATGAGAGACGCCGTAGTGGAGGGCCGGAAATTTTGACCACCTGGGGTTCTTTAACGTGCACCCAAATCTGAGCACACGGGCCTACAACATTTCCGCCTCCATCGGAAATGCAGCCGCCGCAGCCGGGATTCGAACCCGAGTCCTGCGGGTCAGCAGCCGAGTACCTGAGCCACTAGACCACCGCGGCGGGGCTCGCAAGCTAGGGTTGCTGTATATGCTACGTTTGGCTACACCGCAACTTTATCTCAAGCCAACTCGAAGCGTTCCCTAGTGTTACATGTTCCACAATTATGGCTGCAGTGTACTTGTATTCTCTATTGCCGCTTTCACGACGGTTTCTTCCTGAGCATGTCTTTGTCGTAGTCCGTAGAAAGCTAACAGTTCTACTTTTACATCTTGTTAATTGAACTTGTGACCATATATGAACGACGGGACCAGTACAGCTCGTAGAATGACGTGACTATTGCAGCTGGTCAGTGCCTTTCGCCCAACTTTTGTACTAACACCACTGGTGCCTGGGCTTCATGCGTCAGCGCGGTACGTTGAACATGCCATGATATGTAATTCCAAAGATCCATAGCACTGTTTACATGCTAACTCAAGGAAAGATATGAAGAGATTTTCTCGGATATAAGCCTTCTGAGGTTAATGCTGTCATGTGCTTTTGCCTTTATTTGGAAATGTCAATGTTTATTTTATTTTATTATTAGCGGGAAAACAATTCCCACTTTTTTTATGATTGTACCTGGCTCAAGGTATAAGTAGGTATCTACAGCAGGCAGGCGCGAACTATTCTGGCAGGAAGAACTGTACTTCCAGTCGCTTCGCTGCTTTTATAATGCCGGTACCATCTCAAATTTCAATATTGAATTGTGTCTCATTCAGGACGATTTTGACGTGAGAGTAAATGTCACACACCAATACCATGATGTATATGGCAAGTAAAAGGACATCTTTGTTCTGCTGGAGCATAGTTACTTCACGATGATTAGCACAAGGAGAACGAGGCACAGGTGCTAATTTCATGTGATTTATGTATACGAAGTGTACATTGTTTTGCAGCGGAGCTGGTAAAGTTGAAGCCTACTGAGTGTTGTGGGTGTAAAATGGTAATCATCATTAGCTGGCACGTACTTGATCACCCCTGAAGCACTCGGTACAGAACGTTCACCAGAAAAGCTGCAACCTGCGGCTCCAAATCGGTGTTCGCCGCAGGTGCGCTCCTATGTTAATTTTTATTGGACCTGTGTGGTGAGTATAGTGGAGTTTACCTAATTTTTTTGACACTTAGGCGCTATATATAGTAGTTTTTTAAGCCAGAGCTGCTATGTTCTGTGTGTGCCTACAGACAGTGAGAGCATGATATGAAAAAAAATTCAGAATAAAAAGTCAAGAGAAAGCAAGCATAGCCATGCAGGCTACGTTGCACTAAGTGGTAGGAAAAAGACAGGTGAGAAGATAACAAAAGCCTAGCCAAGTCAGGGTGACCCAGGTGCCCACCAGCTCTGCGGTAAACCGGCCTAAGCGTGACTCAGTGGAAGCTGTGCTAATTTGATTTGCTATGTGAATGTATACCAATCAGTCTCGAAATAAATTATGTAGGTTTATTTTAACGCAGCTGCGTCTGAACGAGATTAAGGCTAAAGTATACAGCAAGTTTACATTACTCCTACGTTTATAGGCATGGTCTTATTATTGAAGCATACTTATATACGTGTACAATCGAGTACTGAGGAATGATTCAAGCAATAAACACTGTAGTGTGCGAAGCGTGTTACGGCTTCTCCAGGCGTCACTCGGCAAGGGGTAGCTGGGGCATTTCCGAAGAGGGATTTTCGGTGCGGCGGGGGCAGAGCCGTTAGCCTAGCGGTGTATATTTAGCCGCGACCGATCGCTTGGTACGCATCTCCGCGCATCGGCGGGCACGGGCACAGCGCGATGGCTTCCCAATGCGAAACAAACACGTTCCCGACCTCTCCGCCACCCCGGCGTCGATTTCGCGGTTGTTTGTATCATCGGCATCGGGACATCTTAGAGCGTTGAAAACTTTTATTCCTTGATATTTAACCTACGTGTCGTCTTCGAACACGTACCACAGAAGTGGGCGCGTTAACGTGCGCGCGAAAAGGTCACGTTAACTCATCGTATTGTAGTGATGCGTTCCGACACAGAATGAAGGAGGTATGGCTTCTGCGAGCGCTGATGTGTATTCGACTATATGTTTTTTTTTTTTTGGTCGCGGTCTCAATAATCCAGATTCAGAACGTTACAAGCGAAGCAATAAGAGAGGTCCGCTACATCTAATTTTAGTTTCGTTTTTGAGGAGGTTGTGCGGCACTGGGACGTCACGACGCGATGAGTGGTCACGTCGTAGCTGCGCATCATGACGTTGTGATATTCGCAGCGGATTGGGCATTTGCGATCTATGCATTAAAGCAAATCACGACAGTGTAATAGTGCTATTAGTGTTTGGTGTTTTATGCTACGAGAACTGTCTACATGTTTAACGCTTTTACGGGTTGAAATAGCTCCTACATTTAAAGGGAAGCAACGTATTTTCAAACATATTCTCTGAGTATAAGTGGCTTTAGTCAAGTCACATAGCTTACTGGATTTATGCTACATTAGCATTGCCCAAAAATGTTTTGTAAAATACGAAGCAGCAGTGCACAATAAGTCCAATGTACCATCCTTTCTGGTCGAGTAGACCAGCAAGATAAAACATATTCAGTTGTAGCAGGAAAACAAAAACGGCAAGCCTGCGCGGAAGGCGCAGCACAGTCACAGCGAAAGCTAGAAGAGCTGCCTTTTCAAAACACTCATTGGGTAACTATATACTGCAAGCTCAGTTGCTTGATAAGAGACCTAATAATAGACTTTAATTTAAGAATAATAGCATTATTAATAGACTTTTGGGTAGTAGGCCGGAATTCGCTATGCTATTGTTCGTTATTCTTCTGAGAGGCGTGGTATCCGTTAAACTATTGCGAGTAATTTCTTGCCAATTGTTCATGCAATGGCTGACATCGAAAACGAAATATGTCTGAAGTGGTTATGCGCCGCAGTTCGTAGCTTAACAAAAACAAGCTTTTGTAATGAGTTGGAGCATTGGACTACCCACTCGTTACGCTATTCGCATTGTGCGACGACTGCTTGTTCTTTCACTGTATTAAAGCGCTTCATAACTCGTAATAAGGCAATTGTTTTCCCGACATCAAGCCTGCCTAAGGCAAGTTTGCCAAGAAATCACAAGCACCAGCGTAGTTCAGTGATAGAATTCTAGACTAGCACCCAGCAAACCCGGGTTTCGAGCCCCACTGTGTCTTTGGTGGTAGGTTTTTGTCCCTAATTTCGCGCGATGTGGTTACGGACACCAGTGGCGGCGGTGGCGGCAGACAACTGCACGTAACCATAGTTGTGATCTCATAGCAGCTTTCGTTGTAAAAGCACTATAGGTTGCGAATAAAATTACTGTCTAAATCTTAACGAATGTTTTGCTGTTGCTTGAATCTGCAAAATAGTGGTTACGGTTACTGCGGTCCAGGTTGCCTGAACTTACGTGAAAACAATCCCAAGGCAATGAAATCTTTAGCAGTGTAAGACTAATGCAAGTAAGTTGTTCTTTTCGAGCGAAATTTCTGAAAATGTTGCATAATTCCTTCATCTCTACGTGTCGATTGTAGTGTCGAGGCCACAGGAAGTGATAGTGGGTAATAACTTAGTTATGAGGTTTTGCGGGGTAAGATTAGAATAGGACTATTAGGCACACCAAAGTGAACGGTTATGAATAATATTTACGCGCTCAGACTCTTTAATTTGAATTGAAATCTAAGTGCACGAGTAAATGGGTGTACTTGCATACTGCCACAGTGTATGTGCATGCTAGTCTCCTGAAATAGGTTCACTGATGGTTCATGTTCATATTTACACACACGTGTTAGTCGGTTGCCCTTCGATTTACGTTGAACGCCTTCTTCTCGTTTGTATTGTAAGACGACACCACAAACGACATATTCATTTCTTTAAAACAGAGACGTTTTCTTTTTTTAGATGTAAGCATTACGGCTAGCCTTGAGTCACCTGGTGCTAAAGTAAGAAATAGAAAGGGAGAGAGAGAAACGACCCTAGAAAGAAAAGCATGACTTTTAACCTATTACAAGCAATCGGTTATCTACACTGCATGAAGGCGGGTAACAGATGCCGGATAGAGGACAGAGGGTGACACATAATAAAGGTGACACACGCACACGTACTAACACGGAAACTGCTCCAATCATATTCATTCAGATTCGGTAGATCCCATTCGGTGAAACGCAGTAAGTGCTATATATAGCTCTTGCACAACTCTTTCCTGTGTCGTAAGGTCCTGACTACAAGCTTGCACTGAATTTGCGGGCCCGCTCAATATGAGGTTCATTCAAAATGTGCTTTTTGTGAGCAGAACTGCACCACTTATGCATCTGCTAAGTTTCTTTTTCTGAGTGAGGAAATACGCCAGAAAGAATATTACCACCTCCTGCGTGGTAAAAGGCAATAAATGCTCAAGTATAAATATAAAGCGTGAATGAAAATAGCATCATGGCTTGCTTTAATAGGTAGGAATGCTCGTATTGTCTTTTTTGCTGCAAGTACAAGCCACAATCGAAGAAAGGATCTGGAATTATTCCACGCTAAGACCTTCCTTCTGAATCAATCTGCCTGCAGAACGGGTATGCCAGCAATGTCGGGTAATGTGTTGTTATGTACGTGCATTCTACTTTCAGAGTGCTTTGTTCATTCCTTGCCAGAGAGAAACTTCAGCCTTCAAGGTGACTTCATTTAGAAAACAGTGGTGCATGAAGACGATTGTAAGCAGGAGAAAATCAAGGGGGCCACTGCACGGTAAAAGTTTGCGAAAAACAATTTTCAAGAAAAGTAGCTACGACAGCTATCAGAACAAGATCGCCGAGGAAAATATATATATAGAATAAAACTAACGCGTAAGTTAAACGCAAGGCGCATTACTTTAGTTAGAGCAGATTTGCGACTGGCCACGAGAGGATGGAGAGTAAGTGTGAGAGAGAGCATAGAAGTTTGTTTCCTAGAAGTAGGTTGCAATGAGCCCTCTAGGAGTTGTAATTTCCTCTGTAAGTTTCTTCCACTCTAAGCTAGATGAGAGGGCGGCAACATATTCTTTTTTATTTTTATTCTGTACATTTTTTTCTCTAGGAGCAGTGAAAACGAATAAGCAAATTAAAATGGCGTGGAAACCTTTATGCGCTCAGCAACGCACTCTTACTTCGGCTGCCTTGCTTTTCACTGGTGTTGCTATAGGCAAAGCTAATCAGCACTTTGAATGAAGCCTAATTTGACATCGCTTGGTGCCTTTTTTAGTGTTCCTTTTTATAGGTTTCCACGCATTACTTTGGTTACCCGCAGACTCGGCTCACATAATAGAGAATGCCGAAGGCGAACCAGAGCGTATACGGCATACAGATCTGAGTTTTTTATCTATTCTCAGGTCACCATAGTGGTTGGCCTAATCATTTCGCTTCACCATAGCGAAATAGTTGCTTCATTTGATCTCGAGTATTGAAGTAATGTCTCACTAAACAAGAGCGTTTGCACATTCACCTTTATATATTGTGGTGTTGTGCCGTAGAGTCCCGTCGCTCATTGGTTGCCTAATGCTTTCATTTATACGAATGTTAAATGCGGACCATTTCCTATCGAACGTCGGCAACTTTGAGCGTATCTATCTGAAGCAGGACTGATACTTGGGCTAGTTGGTGATACATTATGGGCACTAACAGCACACGAACTCACGGGACGAAGAGGGACACAAAGAAGCTCCGACTCTCAACTGAAGAATTTATTGAAATATACAAATTATCTGAGCCCATAAGATAAAACACACAGAACATGCGCCGAGGGACGGTATAAAACACAGGGACGCCTCACTACTCTGTGTACTAGGGGTGGTTTACAGAATTCCCTTAACATGCGGAAGGGTTTATATTGGGCAAACAGGGCGTTTTCTCTATGTACCACTAAAAGAACTCTTCGGAACCTTCAAGACCAGCACTTATGCGAATTTGCCTTCACACTGCCGCACGTGTGGGTGCAGGTCCTTGTTAAATGAAACGACAGTTCTCTTAAAACATAGTGATCAGATCACAAGAAAACTAGTGGAAGCATTCTATATAAAAAAGGGGGAGTCCTGCGTTAGTCAGACATCAATATCTTTACATGAAAAAGAAGATATCCTAATCAGCAGCATGTTTGCTTGAATGAAGTATGTCACGCCTGCGCAGTTACCCGTAGCGTAAAATTATTAATGACGTTACACAGTCCTTCTCCGGCCCCTCTGCTCATGTTTTGTATGTTTTTATCTTATGTGTTCAGACAATTTGTATATTTCAATAAATTCTTCAGCTGAGAGTCAGCACTTGTTTGTGTCTCTTCTCTTCGTGCCGTGAGTTTGTGAGCTGTTACTGCCCATAACTTATCTATCTATCTATCTATCTATCTATCTATCTATCTATCTATCTATCTATCTATCTATCTATCTATCTATCTATCTATCTATCTATCTATCTATCTATCTATCTATCTATCTATCTATCTATCTATACAATTATCTTTATTTCCGCCGACGACTTTGAGCTCTCCTACTTGGTTCGATAATGTATCGGTATCAACATTGATATGGTATAGCAAGACTGCACAACGAGCATAATTGACTTGTCATAATTTGAAATCATTACCTGTTTGTAATGAATGTCATGACTTATATTTCATGGTCTTGACGTTCCCTCGGTGATTTCGTTCACAATACATTTTGCAAAAGTGGTATTGTATTGAATGACTGCATGGCAAACATAAGTGACAGACCCTAATGTGGCAATCATTCATGACATGCATGTCATGTAAGTTATGACTACACGCCATGCTCATGGTGCGCTCATGGTCATTTCGCTTGCTTCACATATACCGAATTTGGAATTACAGTACGCGAATGAATGATGAATATACATGACAGGTGCAAACATGATAATAATGAGATGCGTGTCATGTAAGAACAAGAATACATGCCACACTTATTATGCGCTCGCGGCCGTTTTGCTAGCTTCACAAATACTAAATTTGGTGTTACGGGACGTCAATGAATGACGAAGGTATGATACTGATGCAAACATAATAAAGATGAGATGCATGTACGGCAACAACATTACTACATACTACGCTCATTATGCTTTCACTGCCGTTTCGCTAGCTTCACATGTACCAAACTCGGTATTACGCGACTTGAACGACGAAGATAAAACACGTACAAACATGATACTTATGACATGCGTGTCATGTAAAACATGACTAAATGCTACACTCATAGCGCACTCGCGGCCGTTTCGCTAGCTCCACATATACGAGCTTCGGTATCACGTGACGTGAATAGCCGAGAAAGGTAAATGACACGCCAGACATGATAATCATGACATGCATGTCGTTCGAAACATGACTACTTTTTGCGCTTATAGCGTGCTCGCGGCCATTTTCTAGCTTCACATATCACGTCACGTAATACTAAATTTGGTATCACGTGATGTGAATAGACGACGAAGGTAAATGACACGTCCACACGTGATAGTCATGGCATGAAAGACATGCATGGCATAGTTTACGTCGGCCTCGTAACGTTATGCTCATTTGAAAGTGGCATGCCAACCTCCCTTATTCATGCTCTCCATATCATCGATTCCCGCAGTACGTGGGATCTGTTAGTTTTTCATTTGTTTTTGTATATTCGATGGTACTTCAAGACTGCAGTACGATGTGGAAACAAATATGTTTTTTGGTGCTGCGTGCATTGCATTATATCTGTGGCGGAACCCTTCTTTATTTGTGTGATTTCTCTCAGTCTTTTAAATGTCTTTTTTCTAAACCCTGCTGGCCATAAAAAACTGTTGATGGTCGACCTGTCTTAATGTTCAAGAAGTAGTGAAATCCGTGAAGTATCTTCGTTCATAACTTTTATTTATTCTCTCTAGGCTTTCTGTTGGCTACCAGTCAGCCCAACTAATTGAGAGTTCATTGACGGATAATCAGCCTGCTCCTTAGCGATGCTAAATGAACAATGTACGACGACGTTAAGAGCTGCTGTAGCGGCGTCTTGTTCATTACTGTTGCATCATTGCGAAAGAAAAGTAATCAATCGTTGCCGACCTCTCACATTTCATTTCAAAAAGTTGGAGGACGATTGAAATTCGCCTTCAAGATTAGGTCGTAATAGCGCAAATGGACCCATCGTCTTCTGAAGTGCTAACCTGCTTCGCTTCTCGGCGCATGCCTCGACCTCACCGGAAGAAAGCGGACAACTGTGAGCGTAAACTTGGCCGTTTCAAAGAATCAATGAATGCCTATTGGTGGGCGCAGTGTGATTACGTCATAAATGTTTCTTTTGTGAATCAGTGTAGGCCCACTTCGCGTCCCCAGGGCCATAGAGTTTCCTAACAATAACTAGAGGGGACTCTGTCACGGCGATCGTTCAGCGACCATGGGAATGATAGGTGGTACATACATTTGCCTAGTCTTCGTACTTGCGGGCAGCGAATTGTACTTGCTGCTTCGTTTATTGCTCTGTTTGGGTTTCGTTTTGAAAGAAAGGTTCATCCCTTTGGAACTTCGTGACCTTATTTGGAAAGGTAAGTCTAAAAGAATAAGGTGGTGAAGCGCGAACCGCTGAACATTTGCTGATTTTTGTTTCGCGAGAAAACAGCTCCAAGCCACACGAACACACACGTAGCCAAAATCAGACCGGAAGTACTAAAATAGGACAAATTTGTGTAGTACCCATCATACCCATGCTCGCTGAAGCGCCATGCGTTGCAGCTCCCATAGATACTAGCGCCAGAGTTCCCTCTAGTGTATATTAAGACACTCTATGCTCAAGGCAACACAGAACATATGCAGCTGTCAACTTTGTTGACGGTTCTCCTGCTGATGATAATCAAATACGTTTGAGCGCTTTGCAATGGGTGGGCCTTAAAGCAACCATTTGTTGCCTAATTCACATGTTTTGACGTCTGGCGCGATTGAACGCTTCTGCCACACAATACTGGATGCGTTGAAGAGACTCATACCGCTGTCATTTTCCGTAGCAGTTTCGACAGAAGGCGTGGCTCTGAAGTAAAACACCTTATTTTCACGCAGATAACCTGAAATAGATCCTCACTCAGGCCCAAACATTTCCAATATCAGTTTCATTTGTGTCTTTCTCAATTTTTCGGTCACGAACAAGATTATTTTTCGCGCACAACTAACGCCGATGCGATATCTGCGAAATGAGCTCTTTAAGGTTATCACGTCAAAATAAAACTTGGTCTTGGTTTCAGCAATGGAGTCGGAGCATTGGGACTATCCATAAATGCTTATTTTTGATTCGCTTCGTTATGTGGTGTTCGATATAATATACTCCTCCCGAACCATTGAAGTGGCATGCAGTGCAGCACCATGCAAGTGACTCTGCTCTCCAATATAGTCGCCTGTGAAGCTGCTAGTGTCTAACGTACACCGCCTAATACTTCTCTAGTGTTTATTTACAAACACCACTGCGAGGGAAGTTCACAGTACTACAACGAAGACACCATATTAAGGATGTCTTTTGGGCTCAAATCACCACGCAATAAAAAGCGAACCTTCTTGACCTCTTCAGAGAACTTCAGCACTGACAGAACATTGACGGAAAAGACTACATGGCGAAGTATGTCAAAAAACGCACCACAGTGAAGTGAAAACGGCTGGAAGCATTGTAAAGGCATTGCGAAGAAGTGCTGAACGACGTCGAATCTTCGCATGGCTTAAGTAAATATAAGCACAAACACAAAAACAGAAAGAGAAGAAGCATCGCCTCTGGCATCACTGACGCGAGGAGACCATCAGTTCGCGTGAGTGACGTGTGGAACTTTTACCTGAGTCGAAAGTTCAAAGCACCGTGGTTCGGAGTTTAGCGATGAGCTTAACGCGAGTGAACGTTTCCGCGTTCAGCTCGAGTTGAACCTTACCAGGAGCGCAGGAACAGCGTTCTTCGTGTTTGTATACACTATAGACGCGGACGACTACCGAGCAAACAGAAAGGTTAGCGTAAGTCACACAACGTTCTAAGCACGCAACTCCAGTAAAGTGGCAATGCATGTCAACCGCGTCGAATCGTGTTGCGTTGCCTGCAGCGCCGGTGACGGCTGACAAATAGAAGGGAATAGTGTTCAAGGTTTTTCATTCCTTTTTCGGAGTGCACTCTCTGGAGCACTGAAGTCATCGCTCTCTTCAAAAGGGGGGGGGGGGGGGGCGGGGTATAAGTCTGAGCTTTCATGATACAGACCATGCTGGCCAAATATTCAGTGCTGTATAAGCATACAGCTTGCCCAAGCTTGAACTGTTGGTGACACGAAAATGTCCTTCTTTGCACGTCGAGTAATATTATTAACAGTCACGTTCTACAGTGAATGGGTCACGTGAAATCGATGCGAAGAAAAAAAAAAACACTTTAAGACTACTTAAGCAAACATAAACGAAGACAGGCAACGCTAGTTAATTTGGGCAACAACGCGATGAATAGGGCACAAACTGAGACATAGCAGCGTTTAATCTCAGTCTATTCCATTTGTTACATTGCTACTCAATTCTTCTATTATGTGCAAGCAAGTTCAACTTAGTACCTTATTGCAGGTAAGACGTCTCGCGGTGTGACGCGTCGACAGCTTGTTCATAGTTGGATTGTATTCCAAGTTCAAGGTGGTCATTATAGTTAAAAAAAGCAGTGTTGGATACTTTTCTTCTCTCTATTCACAGGTGTGCACTAAATGATGCGAAGCTGTTTATCGAAATCGGGATAAACGAATGCACTGATAGAAGGTCAGAAATTTAGGTACGTTTTTTCAGCAACGGCATAAAAATTTGCAAAATTTTTATGCAACTTCAAATGACGTACCTTTTTCGTAACGGCAAAAAAGTTGGGATCAAGAAATACAAACACACAGGAGTATGAACCTTCAGCAAACTACATGGACATAATCAAATGATAACATATTTAGAAAGTTTTCTTCACTCTTTATTCTCCAAGTAAGTCCTTCTCAGTGCGTGTGATACACTGATCAAAAATATGCTCTGCTTGAGAAGACGTAACAATATATTTGTGTTGCTTGCAAAATGTCACCCAAAATTGAATCATGGCACATTTAGTGAACACCTAGCTGGTCCTTGCTTGTCCAGGCTTTTACCCTGTCCCCCCTGTTTTTCGCAACCCTTGGTATGCTATAGTATAGATGGCTATCCTGCTCTTATTTTCTTCCCTCATAATTTTGGGGTCTGCGTCTATGTCAATCTCTTTGTCTCCCTGTTTACCTTTTCCTCAAAGATGAAAGATTCTCAAAGTGACGATGATGACGATGCTGGTGATCTCACCAGCCAATCACAGACACTCCTTTCTCTCCGTCTTTCCTTCCTCCTCACTCTTCTTGCTTTCACCTCTCTTTGCTATGCTATACTATTATTTTTGGTTCCTGTTTCTCTCTTTTTCTCTCTTTTAACTGTTTTCTTTTTATTCGCCTATTTTCTACATAGCCTTTTCAATTGCTTTCTTTCTCTGTTTTTCTTCGTTTATTCTATTTCTCTTTCAGTGCTTGTTTTCTTGCACATTTGAGTGACTGCATGTTATGACCATAAGATGACGTCATGCGCACGAGTTCTGAAAGTTATGTACAACACGAAAAATAGGGGAAAAGAGCGCGCCGCCCGAGCTATTGCGTTACACACCCTATACGTATATACAGCTGTTCGTCAGGTAGAGGCTGTTAGTGATAATCAGACTTGTCGATACGGCACGGATTGCTGACAAGCTTAAACAACCCCGTTCTTTATATAGTCGAACCCGTAAACAATGGATATAGCTGTTGTACGGAGTTATTCGAAATCTGGGCTCTCTCAACTCAATTTTTCCCCACCAAAAAAACTCAAGAGATGCCGCATTGTTATTTGGAAGAGAAATACAGACGACCTGAGGACTTGTCAGTGATATCCTCCACTACGCCGAAGAATTCCTGTTCAGATACATGAAAATTCCCTATTTCAGGGATTTTTTCCTGCAAAAGTTGACCAAATTCTTAGCGAAATTTCCTCCACAACAGTACATATTTGCACCACATCCACGCACACACATACTATAATTACTTGTGTCGCACGTATACTGGTGACATTCGAAATCATGACTAGCCCTTCCACTGCCCCGCAACTAAAACATTACTTTATTAATTTATATAGTGTTAATGCAATGCACACTGTGCGGTTGAATTCTAACACCACTAGTGAAGTAGAAATCGCTCCGCGTAAATAAGAGACACAAATATCAAAGGCTGTGCTTGCGTGTGGCATGCGTCAGAACTGATTACAGCAGACGAAGGTGCACTGTGACCGCTAATTATTGGTTGTCATAGAAGAATTTACCCATTCTTAAAATTCTCTGCAATATCACTAAGATTTCCTTTTTTTATTACTCTCTAAATGACAGGCGAAAATTTCCCAAAAAAAGAAATGTTTCATGTGTGGTACATCACTGGGACTTAGCTGTCTGTCGATTAAAAACCTTTTTCCCGGCGCGCAGCTGGCGGTCTCTGTCATCACAACGTGCGCCTGCGAAAGGAAGTAAACCGACGCCAACTGTGCATTTTATTCGAATGAATGCGCTCCAGCGGTTCATGGTTGCTAAAGTGGCAGGGAAGGCCTATGTGGGAGGAGACTGGAGAACTCTTCGCTAACGAGAATCTAACGACCGTATTTTACGAAACCTTAAAAAAAAACATACTCAGAGATGAGTACAATGAAAAAAAAAGATCACAGAGTCCCAGTGATTTGCACGTATTCAATTTATTCGGGAGCACCTGACTCCATCGTTCAGCGCGCTAGAAAAACAGTTCATAGAGCAGTCAACTGAGACCTACTTGTGTTCACCTTAGAGCCATTAAGCTTCTCAGAAATAGCAAAAGTTTGCAAAAAACGACGTGAGTATTTTTGAAAGCACGCCGCAGGTGTATATGCTTCTAAAACGATTTGTTCTCTAAGGTAACGGTACCTCGGTGAAGAAAAAAAGAGAGAGAAAAATTACGCTGAGAGTGTAAAACTGGCTACATAGCGAGGTGCAACTGTCTCTGGCCATCAAAAGTTCTTGATGTAAATACATCAGCGATGGCGAATTGATTACACTTAGCTTTGCATGTCACGTCCTGGAAATTGAAGTGCGCATGTCATGGCTAAAGTTAGAGAAGCAATCACTCCAGTATACTATATAGCTTCTTTCTTCTAGCTTATGGTTGGGATTGTTTTCCAGTAGACGACCAATATATTTCTGTGACGGTGGTGACCAAGTATATATTTTAGTATATATTTGAAATCTCGTGAGAAATACAAAGTTCTTACCGATGGTGCTCCTGATTTCTGTTGGGCGTTCGAGCGATCAACAACAAACGCCTGCTACGGAGGCTGCTGCAATAGCATTCGTTTGGCGGGAAGAGAAATCTGTTCTGTTGATCAAACAGTGCGCAATATTGATAATAATAAAGCAGCCCATCAATAGGTGTCAAGATTGAAACGTATTTTTTAAGGTTGCTTCTAAACATAACGCCCTAAAAATGTTTGAGCGTGTTACCCACTATCATTTAGGCGTCATACACTGACAAACATGTAGGCCCGTGTACTCAGATTTGGGTGCACGTTAAAGAACCCCAGGTGGTCTAAATTTCCGGAGCCCTCCACTACGGCGTCTCTCATAATCATATAGTGGTTTTGGGACGTTAAACCCCACATATCAATCAATCACTGACAAACAAGCAATTATCATTTGCAGTGGAGCCCACGACCCTTAAGCATTTGCTGCCGAATGTACCCTACGGTGGCTCTTAAACTCGTCTCAGACCGGCGAGGCACAGCAGACGGCTGCAATGTATATGTATATAATGTCCCACTTAAGCATGCCTCATGAATCACTAAGCAAAACGCATACTTATTTTGTAGCTGACCCACTGACAATTATTAAAGAATGATATATCGCCAGCGGTTTGCCTTATAGCAACACTGTTGAAGAGAATTCCAAGAATCTCAGTGGACCTTAAGCAAAAACACTAAATATCTGAATATTTTATTTCAGCTTGAAGTGTGCACCAAAGAAAATTTAGGACAAGAGCCTACATCTTTATTGCTGACTTAAGGTAAAGCAGGAATAGAATTGTGCACAAAACTGCGATTGTGACAGTACTTTGATACCTTGCGAACTTTAGTGTACCGAAGGACTCAAGGGAAATGTTAGATAGCGATTGAAATATGGGGGCTGTTTGAAAAGAAACGCCGTCTTCATAGAGATGAACATGGCTAAAAAATTGGCAGACACCACGTACAGTGGGATCGATGATATGCGAAGCACGAATGAGAAATGTTGATATGTCACTTTAAAATCAGCACAACGTTACTAGGTGGAGGTAAATGATGCCGTACATCACTTTCATGTCACTATTATCTTGTTTGGATCTGTTGTTTACCTTCGTCATCTATACACGTCACGTGATACGAAACTTAGTATATGTGGAGCTAGCAAAACGGCCGCGAGCACGTTATTAGTGTAGTATGTTGTCATGTTCCTGCATAACACGCGTGTCAAGATTATCATGTTTGCACCAATCATATATTTCGTCATCCATTGACGTCACGTAACACCAAATTTGGTATATGTGGAGCTAGCAAAACGACCACGAGCGCATCATGAAGGACTCAATATACTCCAATGCAACATTGACGTGCGCGCACGCTGGGCACAGCGACGCTGCATTAGCAAAACGCGAGCACATATAGTCTGAAGCCAGACGCGAACAGCGTCTGTCGGCGCGGCCCGACGGTAACCAGCGCAAAATGTGACATACCGCATTTCGCTCCCATGCGTTACCCTGACAATACTACGTCTCCCTCTTTTCCGGACGGAGGGACACCGAACGCGCAGAAACGCGCATACGTCAAAGCAACGCAGCATGGCGCGCGCCTGCGAGTTTATAGCAGGACCGGCACCTGGCGTGGCAACGCCGGCGTGACGCTACGGAATGAACGCCAGCGAGCACGCGCAACGCGTCACGTCGAAATGTATTGGCGTCCTGACTGTGGCACGTAGTCATGTTCTCACATGACGCGCATCTCATGATTATTATGTTTGCACAAGTCATATACCTTCGTCATCCATTGGTGTCACGTAAAACCAAATTTCGCATATGTGAAGCTAGCGAAACGTCCGCGAGCACATCATCAGTGTGGCATTTAGTCATGTTGTTACATGACACGTATATAATGATTTTCATGTTACAGTCTGTTGCTTCTGTTCGCCAAGCAGTCATGTCATACCTTAGCGGTTTAGGAACGCCACGCGTGCCTGATCCAGGCGGTCTTGCATGTAGTCATGTTCTCAAATGACACGCATGTCATGATCATCATGTTTGGACGTGCCATTTACCTTCGTTATCCGATCGCGTCACGTAATATCAAATGGGGTATATGTGAAGCGAGTGAAATGGCCGCGAGCGCATCACCAGTGTGGCATGTCATTTTGCGTGTCATCTTGCTACATGACACGCATCTCATGTTTATCATGTTCGCACCAATACTATACCTTCGTCACCCATTCGCGTCCCGTAATATCAAATTGGGTATTAGTGAAGCTAGCGAAATGGCCGCCAGCGCACCATGAAGATGGCATATGGTCATGTTGGTATACAAGACACGCATTTCATGTTTATCATGTTTGCACCAGTACGATACATTCGTCATCCATTCATGTCCCGTGATACCAAATTTGGTATAAGTGAAGCTAGCGAAACGGCCGTCAGCCTACCATGAGCGTAGCATGTAGTCATGTTGTTACATAACACGCATCTCATGACTATCATGCTTGCACCAGTCGCATACCTTCGTCAATCTTTCACGTATCGTAATACAAAATTTGGTATATGTGACGCTAGCGAAACGGCCGCGAGCGCATCATGAGCGTGGCATGTAGTCATGTTGTTACAGGACACGCATGCCATGATCTTCATGTTAGAGTCTGACGCTTGTCTTCGTCATGCAATCATGCCATACCATGCCAGTTTCGCAACATGCCATGTGAACGAAACCACCGCAAGAGCTGCAGGACCTTGAAATATAAATCATGACATTCATGACATACATGTCATAATTTTCATGTTATGACTAGTCAAATATGTTTTTCACACAGTCATGTTATGCCATACCAAGTTTGGTATCGATACCATTATCGAGACGGCCAGGAGAGCTAAAAGTCTTAGGCGGATAGATAGATAGATAGATAGATAGATAGATAGATAGATAGATAGATAGATAGATAGATAGATAGATAGATAGATAGATAGATAGATAGATAGATAGATAGATAGATAGATAGATAGATAGATAGATAGATAGATAGATAGATAGATAGATAGATAGATAGATAGATACGCTCAAGGTCGCCGAAGTTCGATAAGAAATGCTTCGCATTTAGAAAGGTGATAGCAGCTGCATAAAATGAATAAAGTGTTACTGATCATGGGCCCCTGTTGAGCTCTATATTAGTTAATTGAATGCCGAAAGTGAGTGCCTATAAAATATTATGTGAGAGTTCGCACGGGGGGCTCCTCTCCTTGTACAACGCACAACAGAAATTGCACGGCCAGTAGTCGGCAGCGTATGAACACTGAAGCGAAAGCATAGTTTCCCTGGGAACGCTGCTGTCCTAACGCTGCACGAGAGACCAACTAAGTGTAACTGGGTCAAAAAATAACTTAAGTAAACTGCAGTGATCTCAGGATACGTAAAGGTGGTTGCACCACGTGAGAAAGGTGCCAATTTCGACAGCAAACTACAGTTTGTGCAAGGTATTTCCACTCAAGAACCGGAAAGTCAAAATCTCATGCGTCCTGAACTTTTTGTTTTACTTCGTCGAGAGCGTTTAACCAAACGGATTTACCAAGGCAGAGTAGTTGTATGAAAAATACTCAAAATATGAAGGGTCGCAGCTGGTTGAATAGGGGAAATGGAGCTAAATCTGGAGTTTAGAGAGCCATTGAAGAAATAACTGGACTTGGAATTTAGCTTGTACCTGAACTGTCACCATATTAATAAAATAAATGCAGACTGTGAAAG
This sequence comes from Rhipicephalus microplus, assembly GCF_043290135.1. Taxonomy (NCBI): domain Eukaryota; kingdom Metazoa; phylum Arthropoda; class Arachnida; order Ixodida; family Ixodidae; genus Rhipicephalus; species Rhipicephalus microplus. The sequence continues at coordinate 213,770,556 of NC_134700.1, forward strand.
ATGATCTTCATCTGAAAGGTGCAGAGTTATGTCGTCAGCAAAGTTGGGACATTCACTCCTGCCAGGAAATTCGAGGCTCTGCACACCCGAATCTACGTCTAGAGCGCACAAAAATGGCTTAAGGCTGAGGACAGAGAGCATGCAGAGGTGACAATGGGCATCCCTGACAGGGCCAACGTGTCATGAAAAAGGTGGCATCTTCCCAATCATCCAGAACTAGTGTGATTTTTATAACAGAGGAGTTATTCCTAATTTCACAAACGAATGAGGAAAAGCAAACGCCAAGAGAACAATATACACGCGTGTTCCAGTCGGTCGCATGCCTTCTCTTGGTCTATAGACACGAGGATACCATGTGTAGACCACGACAGAGTATAGGCTATAGTATCACAACGGGTGGTAAAGGAGACGCTGTGTATTTGTCGTCCAGGTATTAAGTAAGCCTAGTGATGACCCATAAAGGTATTCAAACTTTGAACGATTAACTTCGCGAATATTTGGTAGTGAACGTTAAAAGCGTGATAGTTTTTCAATCTTCTATACTAACGGAAGAAGCGTCACCTTTTTGGGTAAGTGCAATGCGGGCATCTCAAAAACTGGCTGGAAAAACACCGTCCATGAAACTTCGCCGGATAACCGCTGCTAAGACAGTACCAATCTCATTCCAAAATATCAAGTAAAACTCAACCAGAAAACCATCTGGCCCATGGGCTCTTCCACGTTTCATAGATTGCAGTGTCACCTTTACCTGTTCGGACAATGGAAGGACATGCAGAAAATCACCAGCTTGTTGAGGAACGCGGGACAAACTTCTAAGCAGTGAAGGTAATATATCGCTGTCTGTTCGCATGGGCGAACATCACATAGCTTCAGTGGCTGCGGAAGTGTTATCTGTGTGGTCATATAAAGAGATGGCTTTAGCTGCTCGTAATGATATCGGGATTTAGGCACGCCAAATTTCACACGTTTTACAAAGTTTTTAGGTATTGTTGCTTCGTAACGCATATGAAAAATGTGCAGCGTTTCACTTCTTTCTTTATTGCGATTCAGTGTATTCACATTTTAGTCCAAAACATCTGACTGAACAAGACTATCCGATTCCGTAACTTTGGAGGCAGCTCGTGAAGAACTTCAACGCGATGACTTCATGCAGTGAGACGTCAACTATAAATTGAGAAATCTAACATCACAGATTGTTTTCCTTCGCTCTCAGAACAATGTTTTTAGAAGAAAAGTTTATTTACCCCTCTGTCTCTCATCCAGGTTTTGCATTCCAGTACCATTGCAATAACGTGGTCATTGCGAAAGCTTATTCGTTTTATTTTCACACAGCTGGCAGCTCAAAAATTGGTTTAGCTGACCCTTTCCGTTATGCCGACTGCCGCTTTCGTCAAATTGTAATCTGCTCCATACTGCCATTATAACCCCAGCTTTATCACTCACGTATGGCTAGGAGAACCAAGAATGTTATTCACTTTAAATGCTACCAAGCCTGTACAAGTTTACGTCTTTCTGGCATAGTATAGGGCTGGTAGCCGTGTACGTGGTACCAGGTTAATTTGTTCCTTGGGGTTTGATGCAGTCTTTTTTATAAGACCCGGGCCCACTCTGAAGACTGGCGGTATTTCAGAATGCATTGTTTAGGCCATGAAGGCGATGAGCATGAAAGAGAAGGCTGAGTTAAGAAAAATACCTTTCTCTTAGAAGTGTTAGTGGTGTCCATTCTGTGAAGCTTACAGCAGCTGTCACAATTGACGAAATTCCTTTATTTTCCTCTTTTACTTCTCGTCTTCGCTTCCTTTCTGATCGTTGCAGCAGCTGTAGAGGGATTCTCGATGATGGCAGAAAGCTGGCGCTAGATTTTGCGCTATTTTATATATAGGGAGGAAAATGCATCATTCTGAGTGGCGCTTTTCTTTTCGTTAGCTGTAAATATTTCGTCATTTTTGTTATTTTTCTGAAGGATCTCTTACGCAAGAGCCGTCGCTACGCGATTGCACGCCCCTCTTATAGTGTAACGCGGATGCAGTGATGCAAATAATGCTCAAATGTTTAGCGCGCACACATTGTTGTTCTGGTTTTCTGCAACTTCACTATAGCTTTCGCCAGCTGCCGTTCAATTTTGCAGACGCTGGAAAACTCTATGGCATTTCGCACATTTATATCATCTCAGAGCCTGGACATTCTTTTCTTGGAATTTTTTATGCGTTTATCTAAGCTTGAGTATTCATGCTTGAATTTGTTAGCAAGCAGATCTTTGTGCTTTTTAAATGAGTGATAAGTCTACCAAGGGATAAACAATTTTCAAATGCTGTCTGCAAGGTTTGTCTGAAGTTTTTAGAAGAAATATTCTTATAAAATGTACCACCATAAGGCTGTTGGTGCTGTTAAGCATGCACCCAGAAAGGCAATTGTTTAAGGCACTATACATTTAATTTGATCCGTCAAAGCACCTCCTTCTGGATCTCCAGAAAATAAAAAGTCGGGCCCTACGATGTAAAAAAATATAAATTACTGCGAGTGTGTGCGCCAAGAATATCCTCGATATTCATACAATATTTGAAGTATCTTGTCCGTCCCTTGCATTGGCATTCTTCGGGATTTCGGGATCTCTTTTCTTTCTCATTATACTTCAAGATCATCCGCATTCACTTATCGAAACTAAAGCTTGCAGTTTGATAAAAAAGTGTCTCTCGTGACTGAAAAAAAATCAAATGGTGTTTTCACTGTATCATAATTTGTTAATTCATCTCCAATCTTGTTTTGCTTCAAAGTAACACTGATACAAAAGTGCTATTTTATTTGTTAAATTTGATCAATCTTATTGTTTTAGTTTTTATTTTATTTCGTTTCTGTTTCTGTTTCTGATAGGTAGCTAATAACCCCTATGTATCACGACCGGAAAGCAAGTTTTCTCGAGCGCACGAGGGTTACTTCTTCTGATACTGTTTTACAGCTCTCTGCCACAATTGCGGTTTCAGAAAGTGCTTAGTGAGGGGAGACGTAGCGTGGGTTTTAAATCCGAAGCATTTTTTACGCGTACTACAAGAACTTTTGGCATCTATCTATCTATCTATCTATCTATCTATCTATCTATCTATCTATCTATCTATCTATCTATTTATCTATCTATCTATCTATCTATCTATCTATCTATCTATCTATTTTCCTACGTCTGGGTACTCCCGTGATCACCCCCCTAACTTGGCGTGAATGGGTAAGATGCTTTGGCGAATATGACGCACTGGTCAAGACATGAATAATGTCTCAATCCCGTCGCGTACATCATCAAACACTTCTCACCAAACAGTGGTATACACCGGCGGATGGTTATGTGCCAAAGGTGAGTGACGCTTAGTATCTCCCCCCACCCCCGGAACGGTGAGAACACACACGGTAACTTTAACGCGTGAGTGGTACGAAAAAAACGGGCATCTGGAGCGTTGTATCGACGAATGCAAACAATAAATGTCAAGGTTCCAGCACGAATCCAACTCCAGTTTTCTGCGTGGGAGTCTAGCACTTTATCAGAGAGCCACAACAGGCCTGGAATATACATTTCAAATAGGCCCTGATTTTCTTGTAACATCAATATTGGTTGTAGTACTGGCTATCTAACTTTATAAATATCACAAACGTACTCCTATAAAACAGCCGTCATATCGAGTTAACGTGAAGTGTAGTTAGGTGCCATCTGCTGAAGCTGATTTATGTAGCAGTGCCCAGGTCTACCATGCTCGCAAACACCCGCGCCTCATATCAGCTTATCGCTCTGGTGTAGCTAATACTCCTGTTCCTGATTTGTAGAGTTTAACGTCCCAAAACCACCATATGATTATGAGAGACGCCGTAGTGGAGGGCTCCGGAAATTTTGACCACCTGGGGTTCTTTAACGTGCACCCAAATCTGAGCACACGGGCCTACGACATTTCCGCCTCCATCGGAAATGCAGCCGCCGCAGCCGGGATTCGAACCCGCGCCCTGCGGGTCAGTACTCCTGTTCCTGTTGGCACCATTCCGCGAGTGTAAACAATTGCAGTTTGCTCTTGCGCAGTTGTTGTGTAAACATCTGTGGCCGTTCAATATATGTACGCGCATGCAACATTTGTGCATATATATATTTATCGTTATTTCATAAAATCTTGCTTGATAAAAAATTACAACATGGTCACCTACCCTCCGCATACTTTGTATAACGTCGATATTCAAGGTACGTGGTATCTGCCAAATGTTTGTGTAAATACAACTGTGTACATGAGCATGCGCAGAAAACCGCGCACACATGAGCACCGTTTTGACAGATCTTCTAAACGATGACTTCCTGAATGCTGCTATAATTCACCCTGAGGAGGTGCAAATATGCGCGATGCCTCATAAAACACACTGTTCAGGCAAGGGCAAGGCGTGGGCAACCTCTTTCCGTTGAAAAAGTCCGCTAAGAAAAAGCGCTCGCAATGATCATAGCTTCCAACACACACTCGTGATACAGGGGGTGGTTGGTTGTTTACATAAATATAGTTAGCGCGTTTACCACGCAGTGACGCTGCACGCAATTTAAGTTTGATTTTATTTGGTGATAGGCAACACGATCCGTTGATATTTCGTAAATAATGTGTGTGTGTTTCCACGAATCTGTTATACAAGTTATCTCGCCTTCAAATTTTGTAGCAATACTCCCTCAAGCATGTGCAGCATGAAAGAAGGCAGCAGGGCCTGTTCTTACGGCCGCTACATTGATACGCTTGTTGAAGAAACTTTTTTTAATTTAATAAAATGAAAGCTACAAAACACGAAAAAAGCTATTTGTCGATGAAAAATGTTTGTGTCAAAAGGTCAAATTGATTGTTCCACACATCTAAACTGTGTAAGTGAAAACGGTTGTACTTAACAATGTTTGACAAGCTTGGGGTGCGTCATTGCAAGGCACTGACTCCCTATATGATGACACATAATTTTTGTTCGCTAAAGCTGGCTTATTTACAAGACATTGGTGGGTTGCTGTTTAGGCTTGCTATCACAAAAAGAAAGCACATTTATTCAGATAATCCACAACATTGTCTCACCAATTTTAATATACATGTCAATATAGCCCGAACCCTTTTCAATAATTCCTGGAACATAAACCTAATTTGCTTATGCACCATTCGAAGAACACACTAACAAAAAAAAAGACTGCAATACATTACGTTGCACTTGACATAAACAACGTCTTTTCAAGCGATTCATTACAAGGAAGCTTGCGCTTCTACGTTGAAGTTTTTCTATCGTGCAAGCGTGCGTATTGTCAGTGCACGCGTTAGAGCGTCAGTACATTCTTGCCTTTTCCAGTATATATTCTCGAGATTTTGCTATATAAATATCAGTTACGGGGCCTCTCTGTCCAGTAAGAACACATGAGTTACTACACTACCATACACGTAATGCACGGTTTGCATTATATACTACATTATCAGTACACTGACCTGCGCTGCACCGTTAGTTCCTCTTCCTATTGCTCTGACGCACTCCCGTTGGCGGTGTAGGTCAAAACCGTTTGTGAAGCCGCACTTCGTTGTCAATTCTGTCGTCGTAGCATAAAGAACAACTATGAAGAAAATGCCGAAAGGCACAGAAAAGTGACCCGAACTAAAAAAAAATACGAAACGAGTTTGAGCGCGAGAATCGTCCTCACGCCTCGAACCGAACTTTACGGTCACTGCCGTACTCTAAAACAAGGGCGCTCTCAGCCGGTGCAGTGCTTTAGCCTCCTTTCTCGGTGTTGTTATCCCGAAGCATGAACAAAACCATCGCTCACAGCTCTTTGTGAACGGCGATTATCCTCACAGTCTTTCGCAGGATTTCTGCTTACATTTCTCCGTTATATACACCCGACACTTTCGGCACTATACAGAATAGACATTGCCCACATCTTTTGTCCTCATGCATTCATGACAAACATCAGTACGTAGGCGGCTTAAGACACCAAAAGATGCACTTTGTGTGACTGAAGTGTTAGCCATTTGACAGGAATGGAGATAGCACACTGTGGACGTACAAACGCGCACACACCAGTGAACTCGTGAGCGCCCAAAACGGCTCATTATCTTGAGTCCCGACTTCTCTCTTGTGTCTATGTTTTGAACGCGTATACCGTAATTTATTGTAAAACACTTCGTGTCCTTGCAAAGCCAAAGTCGAATAAGGTAATTCTCAGGTGTGCAGAAGAAACATATTTATGCCGCCATCTGCTCGAATGGAAAGCAGTAATCACGGGGAAAGAAGTATACTTGAAATTAACAGATGTATATGTGGACGTCCGTTCATACAGCCATCATCTCTCTGGGGTTGTGTAGCGGGCCGCCACATCTCAATTCTTTCTGAGAACTATTAGTGTAGCCTGTAACTGCATCATTCCCAAACACTCTCTGGCGAAAAAGAAACAAAAGAGAGTCCATTGACTTTTGCTTGAACATTCAGGCTTGCCATGTATGTGAGACTATTTAAAGAGAGACGTCAACACTTTTCGGAGATCATTACATTCTACTTGAAGACTAGTGCGACACGCAAGCAAGTTCACGCGTCTCTCTAAACAGAATGACGTTCGGTGCGAGTAAGGGGTCACAGAGTAGTTCAGTTTCACAAATATCCGTTTACTATACCTATTGCAAGGCTATTTTTCATTTGCCTCATTATAACCAATATTTTGTTATACCCGGGTTCGTTATATCGAGGTGTGTGTAGTCAAAGATTCTGGTGAAATATTCTTCAGTGTGTCTTTGTGCTTTACACTTTTAATACAGCTGGAGCCACATGTGAACGGGCCTTTCACACCCGAATCACTAATAGTCGTGTTTTTTCCTTACAGTGTATAAAAGCCTCTAGCACTTTTAGAGAATAAAGAAAAGTACCTAAACGCTATAAAAGGTGTAAAAGCATGGTCGCTACATAAAAAAAAGATAATCTTTCTTTGTTTCTAGCTGCCATGGTAGAACAGCTCCCATAGAGTGTTCAAACATATTGCTAATTACGTCGTCATTCATCTGAATAATTTATTCATATACGGGGTTTAACGTTCAAAAACCACCATATGGTTATGAGAAACGTCGTATATAGTGGAGGGCTCCGGACATTTCGACCACCTGAGATTCTTTAAAGTGCACCCAAATTTGAGCACACGGGCCCACAGCATTTTCGCCTCCGTCGAAAATGCAGCCGCGGCAACTGGATCAGCAGCCGAGTACCTTAGCCACTGGACCACAACGGCGGGGCACATTCATCTCAATAAGATCAGCGCGAGATATCAGGACATCATGGTGCATCTTCAAATTTCTTTGCTCATATGCCACGTTACTGGTACGTTCTGGAAAGAAAGCACACGTAGCAAATAGTACTGAAGAGTAAAGGGAAAAAATCAATCTTGCACAAAGCCACGCATTCCACCAGGCGTAAAGTGAAGTACATATTAATTTGCGGAAAGGAAATAATAAACAATATCATGCCGCTTAGTAGAGAGCCTTATCAAATTTTGTTGATAGCTGCCCGTCCCCATGATGGTGTCGCAGTTACGGGGCTCGCCTGCTGACCAGAACGTCCCGGCCGCTGCGGTCGCATTTTAATGGAGGTGAAATCACAGAGGCTCGTCCGCTGTGCGTTGTCAGTACACGGAAAAGAAAACCAGATGCTCGAAATTCGCGGAGTCCTCCACGACGGCTTGCCTCGTGGCATATGGTAGTTTTGGTGTTTGAAACACCATTTATAAACGCCGATGTTATTGGTGACGTGTGTGGGCTAGCTCAAGGACACGCATCTTAGAATTCTGTGTGACATAAACTTTGAGTGCCTTCTGCCATGGCATAGACACTCCTCAAAGCAATACAAATCAGTGATGCGTAGTAAAGATGCAGCAAAGTGACTAGGACAGCCCGTAAAGCCGACTTACGTGGATGATTAAAAAATGAACAAGTTTTTTCCATAGCAAATAACTGATTGCTCGCTTTCTTTTTCTTGTTTTAACACTTTTTCTTGTGTGCTATATTTTAATTTTCGTTTATCCCATTTTAAAGTGCACGCTTGATACTGATTATTCATAATGTTTTTAATATCCAATCTTTGCCGTATTGTTTATCTCTTACTCTTTTTATTGAAAGATAATTAAAGGAAGGAGTGGGCGGTCAGGCACTTCGGTAGTGGGTGCAGTGGAAGAGTAATTTCATTTTTCAGCTGATAGCTTGGTGCAAGCTTCCAGCGACGTTCAAACAAACCTCCAACATGGTATTTTAAATAAACACGCAACACGACTGCAATAGGATTGGGCAGTTTTATGCGCAGGTGAGGAAACTGCTCACTTATGGTTAAACATTGCTGCCTTGTCTGCAGAACATACTGGCTTTCTTTTTTTTTTCATTGTAAGGAAGAGAAGAAGCTTTAAGGGCTAAGAAATACATAATTAGGATGCCTGTCACTTTGAATGATGGCGGATATTGATACAAGTCGTCATTAACATCAATGAATGCACCATAAAGGCGAAGATGACGAATGAACAAACGCTCTTGGGTTGTTGCCACTCCGCTATCTTGGTCCAAGGACACTGTGTACTCTGTCTACAATCGGTAAATATATTTCTACCCTCTGCCTACCCTCAACCCGTGACAATATTTCTTATTACTCAGTTTTCACGAAATTAAAAAGCGTCACAACAATTAGATGATAACAATGTGCCTCAGTGTAGAACATTTATTTGAAGCTTTAAGAGATATTATAATTGAAGGTCATAGAAAATAAGATTTTGTGCCATCCAAATGTAGCGTTGCATGAATCGGCAAATATCAAGCGTATAACGATGGCGTGAGTTGAGACGAGACATTGACGTAGGGCAGAGATCGGTAGCACCAAACGAACCACGAAAACCAGCATTGTGTTGGAAATATTCGTTCCTTTGCGTATTTTCTTTTTCTCAATCGGCCTGAGGGCTACTTTGCCTGCGCAGAGCACGCTATCTCCATTGGAAACGCCAGGGAGATGTGTTGGGGCGTGTGACACGGCATGAATAGGGAACATTGCTTTGTGGTGCGCCAGAAAACTCTCGCTGCGATTCATCGAACGCTTCACCAATGGATCTCTTCTATTTCGGAATAAGGGTACCTCTTCGCTCAACAGCGGAGACGAAGGCTTTCTTTTAGACGGCGTCAGCAAAGGCTTTCAGATGGAAAACTTTAATACGCAAATATCACGGCATGAATGAAATTCTCTCTTTTATAGGCCGTTTTTATGATGTCGTTCTCGTAGAATAAGAAGAAAAACACAACCTTATTCACGTGTGATGTCAAAAGGAAGTAGACTTAGCAGAGTACCGGAAGGTAGAGTTTGAGTTGTGAAAGAAAAATGTGGCAGGCTCTCGTATGTACGTATAAGACTAAATATGAAGTCAAAAATAATTTCTGGGGAAATAGGGCTTTTACTAGAAAGCTTTCAGAAATCCTTGCGTATATGTTGTCTTTGTAACTCTGCTACAAACTGGTTGGAGCCTTTTTTTTTTCCTTCTCTTTTATGAGCTAGACGCATCGTCTTTCGTACCGCACTTTGTTTATCTTCCTATCTTTATTTGTGCTTTGTTCATTTTGTCTAGTTTTGTGTGACTTTCACCTGGTGCTGGGCTGGGCAAAGCTACTTTGAAATTGTATTGTGATACCTTACAAGATATTTACGCAAGAAATATTTGAGTGCTGAAACACGATGCTTCCGGAATTACTGTATATGAAAGGATTCTTTTTGATTTTGTCTTAACATACGTCGATGCATTTTATACTTTGCTATTATTGATCAACATAAAACAAGAGGACGAAGCGCTTATGCACAACTATATATGTTGCATGTGAAAATACCCTAACTGTGACGAACAATGGTTGTTGTAAAGTAGTGTCTGCTTGTCCCCCAGGCTTTTTGATTCTTTCTCAAGATGTTAGCTTCATGCCGAAACAGTTTGTCGGAACTTGCTTCGCTGCTTAACATCACAGCTATTCATACGCTGCACTATCAGTAGCTGTCGCCTAAATGGCATGTGGGGTCGTTCTACTTGCCGTCTAACCAGTGCCTTACCATGCATAACATGAACATCAATAAGAAGCCTCTACACGATGACGCAAATGTACCCCTGTGGTTTTACCTTGTTCTTATGCCTATTATAGTTTTAGCAATACTGGATAATCAGACATGAGTAGAGCAGAAAAAACGCTGGTAGCCATGGTTTTGCAGCGCATCATGCATATATTGAAGACTGCAATGATTTTCTTCTATTCTACTTATGTGCGGGCGTAAGGCGTTCTTTAGCAACATATTCGCTATCGTACAATTTTGAACAGTTATTCTCTAAGAGAACTTGTATCATCCAGAAAGGTGTCAGCTGCAGGTGTATTTAGCCCAACAACGAGTGCTATTACAAATGTGCATGGGACATCGCGCAAGGATAGGGTCCATAAAAAAAATCGAGACATTGGATTCGCATTCAAACACACGGGACAGCTCACACACACTGCCGAAGGAGGAGAACGAGTGCCATTTATTGTGAATAAATGAACAGTTTTCTCCCTGCTTCGATTGTCAGACATTCAGGGCCTTGAGCGAGACATAAAATTTAGGACTGAGAGAACACAGAAGATTACTCATTTTTATTCATCGTCAAAACATATTTTTTACACACACATGCTGGAGCGAGTATGCGTCATCGATAAACAGTACCGACTCCGGCCTCAGGCAGTTGTCAGAAAGGAAGTTGCGAAATAATAGATTATGAGGCTACTCTAACGATTCTGATGTAGATATTCAAAATAATGTAGCGGCAGGTTTTCACAGCGGAATCTTTGCCAAAGTACAAATAATTTTGCGGCGCAACAATGACCAGCTTTTTGTACAAAAACTACAGATGAAATTCCGAAAGCTCAGTTTTGGTCCAGCTAAGAAAGTTCACCGGCAGTACATCCGCTACCAAGAGTAAAACTTTCCAAAAGCAGTCACAGCAGACTGGCTTACAAAAAGTACCTCATCCGTAAATACAAAGTTTTCAACACCACTCCAATCGTTGTAAATTTATTGCGTATCGTAAGATCGAAATGAAACAACAGAATAGCCAACGCTTGTCTGTTCAACCATCGCTAATATAAATAATGTAGCTTGTCAGTTATGGCTTCCACGTATACACCCCAGACAAGCATGTAGAGCGAACGTGGGGTCGCCACCGCTGCTTTTCTACGTTTTTTTCTCATGTAGCTATTTCAATAAACTTACGCAACCCTTATGACTACGTTGTACGTCAATGTAATTTGCTGTGTATAGTGATTCTTCAATCGTCGTATCGTTTTACGTTCAACGTAATGGTAACGTAACATCAGATTGCTTCGACTAAACTTTGATAGGCATCACTTTATTTACTTTCTCCGAACTTCATTTCCGAATACGTTTCTGTACCCAGCAGATAGTACGGCTAGGGGTAGTGTCGAGACGTTCTTAATATCAGTAGTGTTCAGTGATTAAAGATCTATCTCAGTTAAAGACTACAGTTTCCGCATCTATTATGCACGTATACTGCTTCTACGCAGAATTTATCAATCTGCGAGGGCAGATGACGACCGATAGCAAATTTCGCAAGAATGCATCATTACAGATCCACTTTGTTGACTGCATTTACCACTATTATTACGACGATGCTGCGTACGGCTACCTGTAGGCATGAAAACCCTAGCTTTGGTGTGTGCTAAAGAAAGTACACGAGCTCCACTACCCACCTCCCCTACAATAAAAGTAAAGAAGTGTTCAAGTGTGAAGACGGACGGGCTAGGCAAATTAGGTAAGCCGGTTAGCACCATATCTCCGCTAGAGTACCGCCAAAATGCGAATGTATCCACAAAGACGGACGTTGTTCGAATCACTCCTTAAAGGGCCACTCACTCCCCCCACTCACTCCCCTAAGCATATATTTATGCTTAGTTCATGCAAAGGAGCAGAGCGCTACAAAAAGGCTCTTTCGAATGCGCTTTTCATCGACGTTTAGTGTCGCCGTTGTGACGATACAGAACTTCACTGGAAATTTCCCTTCACGCACTGGAATGATGCTAGCACAGACCCACTGATAAACGCCAAAGCCAGCCCTTCCAATTTTGCTGGCCAACTTTCTTCGCATGGTTTAAGGGTGGCAATTCACTCTTTTATTTCTATGGATTTTAAAGTAACTTCATCTCAGACATCTATCTAATACAAGCAAAGGTGCAGGCACTATTGATAGAAGGCGGTGAAATTTTGCAACATTTTTATTCCGTCCGAAATAGTTTTTTTTTATTATTGACAGCATGCACAGCACTGAAATACGTGGTTATGTATAAACACGATTTTTCCGACTACTAGTCAAAGCTATGAATCTACAAGTTGTTTTCCCATTTCTAAGGCGGCTGCAAGGCTGGGGCATAGTGAAAACTACGAGTCTAGAAGTTCCTTTTCCATTTCAGATGCAGCTGCAAGGCTGAGTCTACCTAAGACGCCAAGTGATGCAGCTGTATACATCACAATGTTTCGTGCTTGTTTATGTAGATGGGGGAGGGGGGTATCTGAAGATGAAATTGAAGATGTAATCACTTGCTAGCGACGGCGACAGTCAGCTCTCCTTCAAATTACTTAGACCTCTTTACGGTACATGTTTTTCTGGTGGTGAGCAGGATAGACAATTAAATGCATGCTGCCGTAACAATGAAAATACAAAACTCTTTTACCATTGCGTGTCATCAAACATAGGCAAATGAAAACAATTTCTTTACAAGTTAGGTAAACCAGAACGACGTGGTAAAATCATTATCCATCCTAATTCGAATCTTAACTTTGTCTAGTGTTTAATTAACAACAAAATTTTTTTTGCATCAAAATTAAATCCTGACGTTTCGAAAATTTACCGAAATTTTAATATGAGCACCTGTCTCAGACGTGCTGATAAGGCTTCAAATTAGCCCAGCTAATTCGGGCAACACAGCTCTGTTCCGATTGTCGGAAGCAGTACACACCATAGCGTTTTTATTGTCATTCATTTCATAAGACTGCTTGCTTGTATTACCTTTTTATTCATACGATATCCTAAATACCTTACCTAAAATATTTGTTAAGGAAACAATACATTGGGTCTGACTTATGTCCGGACGATTCATACGGCAGTGAAAACGAGCGAACAATGCGTGAGTAAGCTACCTTCATTCGCTCCGCCTGAGTTAACGTATAGAATTGTGCTCGCCCGAGCTCGCTCGTTGCACATAGCGAGGTTCGCTGCCTACCCAGCACTGTGCCGTGTCTCCTTCTGCCATCGTCCAAGTAGTCGGCTGGCAGCCCCCCGCTTAATTAACCTGTTTGTCAACAGTCACCTAAATGGCCGATGAATGGCGGCCATTCATATACCATTACGAGACTACAATCGTTTGCCACGCTCCAAGGAATTCACAATCATGGCGCGAGTGGTGAACGGTGATATCAACGAATGGGAACTGCGAGTGGTGGCAGAGTATTGCTACGAATGGGAATGGCTAGATGCAGCTCACGTGCAGTTCTGCGCCGTTAAGCCTAACCAACCAGTTTATCCTAGATTTTGCCTCTCCTAATCTGTGCCAACAAGAATTGTATTATGGGGCCTGACTACGCTACAGGTCGGTAGTGATAGCTAGAGTAAAATATTAGCAAGATGAAAAGGAAGCAAATGCTAGTAAACGCGTATGGGGTGTGAACAAAAAAAAAGTTATTGAAAAGGGCTGAAGAAGTATTATGGGACGAAGGAAAAACGGAAGATGGTGATATAGAAGTGTCCTAATCAATTACCTATATGTCTGAAAATGGCGAAGAAGCACCAAACAAAGGCGAGGACACGCATTGCCTTTTACAATCGAAAAAAAACTTCAGATGTGCTCCTGGTTTTACGGCGCACTGCTAACGCCATCATGCTGAACGGCGATTTTTCGTCTTGCGACATTTTATTTAGAGCTCTCGTCGGTCACATCGTCTTCATGAGAAAGGATGACTCCTTCGGTGCTCTTCGTTGTGGTTAGTGGCGCTGTGACAATTGGACATTCTGTAGTTATTGAACTTAAAAAAAAAGCAGATGGTTTATTGCGCGGACTTAGTCTAACGCCCTTCGTTGAAATAAAAATAAAACAAAGCTATTTTCGTAAAACATGGTCCCGACTGCTGACCCAAAGGTCGTAGGATCCAATCGAAGCCGCTGTGGCTACATTTCAACGCAAATAAAAAGTATACTGAGGTTTAAGCGCATGGCAAAAAACAACGAATGGTATAAGCTGTCGCAGCTTTCTACTCAAAGCATCTCTCAAAATCGTGTTTTTCTTATTGCGAAATGGAAACAATAAGCGCTCTTTTATGGTGGGTGAGCTTGTTTCCAAAAAAGAAGCTATGAAATACACCGAAAGAGTCTGTGGAACACTTTGCAGGTGAACAAACTTTCTCGCACCCATGCACGAGAGGCATCGCAGCCCTAAGAAGCGCGAGCATTTGCCAGACAATGCAGAAGACCGCACAGTGTCTTGATGGTTATTTTCGTAATAAGGTTATTTTGAACAGTCTTGGCGGCATTATTGTGGTTCTGGAACGTTACGCCAAACGATTGTTGTTATATTGGTCCCTATATACACGTGTCTACGCTACGCTTACACCTTCTCGTAGATTTCATTTCTTTCAACTGAAGTATGTTGATTAAAAAAAACACTAGCATTAGTTTTGGGTACAAGTACAACCAATCAGTGAGACTCCTTGGAAATGAGCCGCAAACGACCACGCGCCTGATGTCGCTGTTGGCTTTCATGAAGGCTGTAGAGTGGGGCAACGTTTCAGAACCAGCACAGTTTCGCAGATTTCGGTGTTTCTATGCTGTTGTGGCCTGCTATTGCCTTTTTCTTTGTTTTTTTAACCTGTTTTCCGTCATATGCTTTCACTGATGGGGCTTAAATGTCGGTGATTTTGCGGAGTTGCTGCTTTTTATTCTGTTATCGATAACAACATCTTATTTCGTTCTTGTTAACCTTTTCTTAACTTTTCACACAACGCTGTGCCGTGACAGTAAACACCTCTGACAGATAAGCGTCGTCCACAAGGTGGTTCGCGCAAAACGAAACAAGGGCGATGATGCAGCCGGAAAATCGGTACGTGACCGTGACACGCCACCCTTCTCCCGAATCATATCACACGGCACAACAAAATCCGCTGGAGTGAGGTCGTACGCATTTACCGAGAGACGGGAGCTGGCTCATCAGGCAGCCATCAAAATCAGCATGGTTGGCTGTTCGTGCACACGTCGTGTGCATACAGTGAGTAGTACAACGAATAAAAGTAATGAAAAAGCCGTCGCCGAAAGCTATGAAAGGTGCAAGGTAGAGCAGTGTTTCAATTCTCCCCAGATCCTGGTTTTGACAGGCTGATTGCGATATTTTGGCCTTTGTGTTTGTGTTTTATCTTTCTGATGTTAGCGTGCACTTCTGATTTATCGTTTGTTATATTACTTACCGGGCTACGTCTTTTCATTGTGAAACGCCCAAAAATAAGTCCATATTCATAGAGCAGCGATGAATGTTTTGCTCTTCGTGGAATATGCAGCTTAGAATCACCGGCGTATGTGCATAATTACGTCTTCTCCATAGTTTTTTCTCTCGAGAATGTCGAACGAATCAAATTCGTCTGATATCAGCCAGTTCTGGAAGAAATAGCATGAAATATTCTATAGCAGTGTCTCCAGACGCGTACCAGCAGCTCGCGCTACAATCAGAAATATTTAAGGAACTTCGGAGGAATATTTCAGGTACGGTAGTTTTGTCAATTGTGACTGTGACAGATCCAAAGGCACCGTCGTGCTTTTCTGCTGATACCTTCGCTTGTTTTTACACTCACCTTATATAGCTGCACAATCACGCTAAGGTTAAGGTTATATGCTTACCTTGCCATATGTATGGTCGCTACGAACGTTTTCGGCAAAGAAGCAAGAGTTCGCAAATTTCGTGTAGTAATTCGTCCGTAGTTTGCTGTTCTGCTTTCATACATAGCTTTTTTTGTTTTTGCGGTATTTCTGCATTATAAATGTGCATAAATGAAACCATGCATGCCTCCAATATGTGAAAAAAAAATGCTATATATGCACCCCACGCATTGAAGGAGTTTAACGTGAATAAACACTGGCTGAGGCAGTTAGAATGCAAGTTATCCTTTCTATGCGCTGTGCACATCAGTTTGGTTTCACATCCTCCAACACCTGAACCATCAAAACCAAATAAAAGTAAACAACTTTTGTTATGTATGAAACGATTATAGCTACACAGGTAAACATTTGTTGCCGAAACTTTGTTGATAGTTCCACAGCGGAGAACGTAGCATACGACTTCACAGATTAGTTTTCCTCTCTGTATGCCATTCCATATTTCTGAATAGCAGCATTTTTGTATTTTGTAATTATTTTTTGAGGAGAGATACCATTATATTCCATTGAAGTCACTCTAGAAGTCACAATAGTGGAAAGAATTTCTTGGCGCATTGCTGAAAATTGGTGTTCACAGCATAATTTGTATGGCAACAAGGTACAACAAATCATGAAAACGTATGGCACTTTAGTTAAGCGCAATATTGCGAATACCTTGTACAAGATAAAGCTCGTCCTTCTTTATTTTTTCTCGGCATAACTAAGGCAGTGATTCCCAAAAAACATCCTGCTAGTCTCTCATACTGTTGCTGCTGTTGCGATTACCTTTTGTGGGGCAATCGGTTGCTTGAAAACGGAATGATGCCCTCAGGGTTTTACCGCGAATATTAAGTTCCTCCGAAAAAGGGGACATTGAATAACGCCACTCTATTTTTTCGTTGAGGACCACCAAGACTTTCTTTTTGCCTCTATCTCATGAACACTTTATTGCGCTGCTTTGAGCGCTAACACGAATGGATTTGGCATCGCAGTGGCTGTGAACATTGCGTAAAAAAGCGCGCAATCTTCATCGTTACCTCTCCCCTTGCCTCTTCAGCGCTTATTCATGCTTCTTTTAGGCCTCTGGATTTTCAGGATTTATGCGTCCCTCGAGGAAGATTACTTGTGGCTTGTATAGCATATATGCGCAAAAAAGGCTGTTCCTATCATAGCATTCGCTGATTTTTTCGTTTAAAGAACCAAGCAAAAAACTGTCATTTAAGCTTAGTCGTAAGTATGCAGTGCGCGTGAACTTGAAGTGCACGTCTTTCAACCTGACTTTCGGGAAGTGCATGCGAATAAGTCGTCCAACTTCCGGGCTAGCCACCATTGTATATCCGTCTGGGATGCAACTTATCTAATCATTTTTACTTTATTTATTATGTTTGTGTGTGAAGCGCCCGAGGCACATGTTCATACATTTTTGTTGTATTGACAGCGTGATGCATTAGGAATTTTATTAAGACTGGTGTGTACGTCACATATTGATTTACACCATGCAAAAGGTGCAGACTTTCGCCATTCGTTCAGAAGAGTTCAGCTAGGACCACTCCGGGAAAGCAAGCAAGGGCGTAATGTTTTTTTTTTTGGTTTTTCTTGTCTGAACAGTGAGTATATTTGCATACTTACGGGCTATTTTTGCGTTGTGTACATACATATGACATCATTTGTTGTAGCTTTCTACGCTTCAGAGAATGTGTCCCTCCTTTATTTGCCCATCTCAAGCTCATACAAGGTCATTTTCTAGTTTGCCATGTAATGTGGTGTGAAGGAATGTTTGGAATTTATCCTTTTTTTTTTTTTGCGGCGAATGAGACGCGATAGATTATGACACCTTCAGAGCTGGTACATTACGCCATGTTACTAACATAGAGCTTAAAGACGCCAAAGAGCACAAGACAATCTGTGAAGGGTGCTGTTAACCAAAGTTACACGCAGTCAGCATGTACGCTTGAAATATATCGAGAGAATGCATCTAAAGAACTCAGTGCTCCCGCATCAAGACGGAAACAGTACCCATGGTTTCGCTAAGTGGCCGAGGAGTGCACTTTACTTTACGGTGTGCATTCGCGGTGCAGTATCCTTGTGAATACGTTTTGTTTTGTCCACAGTAGTGGAAAGATTGAGGCAGATAATCCTGTTTCCTCCCGTTTTTTGTGCCTGAGGACTCAGACATTTTCACTTACAGAGATGATACTTCATAGTTTCTTACATTATCAATTCAAGTATTTCTGTTGGAGAGCGCGGTGTAAAAGCTGCAGAAAAAGCAAGTAACTAAACCGGCTTTATAATCACAAGTGAAACTATAAATCTGCTGCATAAACTGAACAAATAAGCTTAATTGTTGCTGACTTGGTACGACATGAATCCAATAGTTCCGCATCGCCGCTGGTCTTCCGCGTGTTTTTCGTCGCTGTGCGCCTCACAGACCGATATGAGTTTCATGCAGTTCACGAATGCGCACCTAATTAAAAAATGTCTTTGAAAATCCACACAGATTGGAATACACATGGAAGTGGTAGCACCACTCATGTGTGCAACATGCGTGGGCCTGTGCTTCATTTGAATAAAGAAAGCGGGAAAATGCACACAGAGGCCTTCGTTCATCGATAAGTGCACGACACAAATGCTATACTGCGTACATGAACGACGAATTTCAAGCGAAGGAGAGCTTGGAACGCACTTCGACGAAATTCCAGCTGAAGTGAGGTCGAGATGCGGGCGGCACGCAGAGACGTGAATCTGCGCAGGGAGGGCACAAAAAAAGCGTCTAGAATACCCTTGTTCTCAAATGCGGTATAGAGTAGTGGTCTCTGCTTGAAATTCAGGTAACGCATTTCAGAAGATCATATTGACTCTTTGTGCAAACCTATCAAATTGATAGCTGGTAATCTTCAAGAGTTCCAGCACTTAGCAGTGCTGCCACGCTTGAAACTACGAAGGTAGAAGGTCATATAGTAAAGATGCATGTAGAGCAGAGACTCATGAATATGCCCCACATTTTTTCAAGCTTGCGAAAGTACTTGGTAATTAAAGTTAAAAGCATGACACCGTACTTTTCTTTAAAATCCGGAATATGTAAAGCAGCTTACACGGTGCATTTAATGTCGAAGATGCTGTCATGCATACAGCAGAACTCTAAGCTTCTCCATGTCACAAGGTGCTTCACATTACTAAAGCAACGTACTTTGCCTTATTAGCATATTGCACAACATTCAGAGGCTAGCCAAGTAGTATCGCCTGAAACACGCAAATTTTCACGTCGTTATCTCCACGGTCAGGTAGGTCATCTGTAAAACATTATAGTGATGGCCTACCACATGAGGCGCGGCGTGCACCTGTATAATGTTGCGTGGTTTAGATATAAAAGGTGACATTATTTGGCACTGAGCGCTTGCGCTAGAACAGAACCAATCGTCCCTAGTGCATCGGTTCTAATGTGATGTAGAGAAAAGTGTTACAAACTCAAATTGTTCGAAGAATGTTCGAAGATAATGTCCTTATATTTAAGCTGAGTCTCAAATTGTAATTATGTCAGTATACGCGTATCCCATATTTACAAGTGATCATAACGAATCAACAAACCTTTCCTTCTTTCTTTCTTTCTTTCTTTCTTTCTTTCTTTCTTTCTTTCTTTTTCTTTCTTTTGGTATTACATTTGCTTTTGCTCAGAATGAAATAAACCTAAATAAAAAGCTTCAAGTAATCAATTCCTAAGGTTAAACTTACCGTCTCAAAACTGCCTTTCTCTTAGGAGATAGTAATTTCCAGTTGCTACTTCAAGCTCTTGGGTGGTCCACCTAACCACACGTGTATAAAACTTACCACTCAATGTCTTTATTCGACGCTACTAGGACTCGGCAATTCTCTAAAACACACAAAAAATGTTGCGATAGACGGCTTTTTTTGTTTCTCACCACCTGCGAGCTGGCTTTTAGTCCTGAATTTTATGAATGTATGTTATCTCAGGAAATCATGTTATGAGGAAATCAGGAAATGTCTGTTATCAGGAAATGTATGTTATCAGGAAATCATGTACAATGTTCGTAAACAAAATTGAACCACGCTTTTATAGCATTCTCAAACAGATGGTGGACGGATCGCAACGTTTCAGAGGTACGCGTCACTTTTGCAAAGACGGGCTATTGCCTGCGGTGAGCTCCATTGCCTCAGCCTTATCTTTTATAAAAGTTTTTTTTTTTCATCACAATCAGGATACGTGATTCCATTCACTTGCCTATGCAATAACTGCTAATACACCTGCGGTATTCTTTGATTGTTCATGGCGTCTAAAATCATTGCTCAACTTTGTCACTTTCTGATGCGAAGCCCGTACGCTCCGGTATTCGAAAACTGGTTGCTCTGGCGTGGTTTCTACGAAAAAGAAGCCTCGTTCAATGATTATGCCTTTCCTCTGCGCGCTTACATGAGTGTACATTTGTGTGGAATTTCGTTACGACTTTCTTTTTTACCCATGTATCTCTTTTATCCTTTCACCAGTGCTGGGTAGCAAACTGGAGAACGTTGTCAATCCTTGTTGTAGAACTTCTTTCTTCAACCAGCGCATCAAAATGTTTGTTAACACGCCCTAAGATTTTTTTTTCTCTTTAGATTCTCTGGAGCCAGTCCTTGGAAGCTTTTCTAAAAAAAACCTTAGATTCCATTCTACTTTTAGACAATGGCAGTGGAACTGTTCTGTAGGTCTCATCAATTGTGACTTCTAAGTGAGTGCGGTGAACGCTGTCATCCGTGTGCGCGTATCACTTGTTCGCTCTTTCCTCCTTGCTTTCTTTATTCTTTTATTCCCGTCTCGCCCTCACCCGTGTAGGATAGCAAACCAGTTGCCACCTGATTACCCTCTCTGCCGTTTCTTTGCCTTTCTCTCTATCTAGTTTTTTGTTTTTGATTTTCATTTATTTTTTATGCGTGTGAAACCACAAGTGCAAATATATTGTGAACAAATGTTAAAACACATTGCTTGTGCTTTTTTTTGTAAGTTTCATGGAAGTGTACACAGTAAATGAACCTTTTTTTTTGGTGAAGGTCCTTTGTATAAACGTTACCTTGTCTATATATTTCGCTAGCCCTCTAATATAATACACAAGCCTTAAGATGTGATGAATTACTATCATGATGATGATGATGATGATGATCTATCCGGCTACGCTGCCAGGACTAAGCATACAGTTTATATGTCCTGCTCTTTCATTATCTCCTAATTCAGCACACCTAGATGCACCATTCCGTTTCCTTTTAGTGTCTATCCACGAATTGCCCCCATAGCATGGACAGCTCTCTGTTTACAAAGTGCTTTATATAAATTTCGCCGACTTGACATTTAGTGTCTTCATTAATTTTCTACTTGAGAACCCTGCAATGTTTCACGGTCTGGCTCTCGACTTACTTGATTTGTGAGAAGCGTAACTATTTTCTTTATTGCAGAATCCTCGAGGCACATAGCAACACATTGTAGATGAGAAGGGCAAAAATGTTCATAAATTAAAGAAAGGCTGCATTTCCAATGCGCTTGTAAAAAGCTGAGCAAAAATGAAAAAATAGGAGCCATGGATAAAAAATCAGCTATACGTGGAAGCGTTAGGATATGACATGCCAGTTAAGGGAAGGTCACTGTACAATTTGTTTCCAGTCCTAACTATGGCTTGTTTGTTTTCAGTCCTGACTAGTCCTGACCATGCACAGACTCACCGAAGGTCAGCTTGGAGCTAAACTAAGGAAGAAAGCGAGCAAGCACCTATACCGTGATGACGTGCCATAGTTAACTAGTATAAACACAGGCGACGGGATGCGTGACTTCGCTCATGGGTCGAGTACTCGATGAGAAGCGAGATAGATATCCTGCTCGAAGTTGTGAGAGTGATCGTTCACGAGACGTGCCTAAGCTTTCATCTCCGGCTCTTGTATGAGCACGCATAATTTCCGAAGGAATATAATTTATATACGCCAAGCAGAATCACTTTTGCCTGCAAACATGCACGCCTTCAATGATGTGCGTCACGTCGACTTAGTCATGTTACTTCTGAGACAAGGCATTGTCAGCTTACGCTGCCTTGTCTCACAAACACGCACGCATGTGCGTGCGCGCGTGTTTGTGTATGTGGGTGAGAGTGTGTGTATGTCTGTGTGTGTGCGTGTGTGCGTGGGCGAGTGTTTCATTTTTTCAACACTTCATCGGCATTGTATCCCTGCGAAACCATACGAATTTTCATGAATATCATAACAGATGTTTGAAAACATTACATACGCAGTGTTCAGTTTCGGCCTAATGTAAATGCATAATCAGCCAAGAGGCCATACACATCATCCAGAAGCGTCTATTTCACCACATCGTGTACTTACACTGCGCAGCGGTACCAAAGGTTGTTTTCTTGGCACGGAGGTGCTGATGCCCTCGATATTTTTCAAAGCGTAAAGGGAGCCGCGTTTGAGCAAACAAGGAGGTCAGATCCAGACAGTGCTTTTTGTATGTTTCATCAAAAAAAAGTGGTGGTACATCGTCTAGTCGATCTTCGCCACAGCCGCAACTTTCCTAACTTGTGATATCAAATTGCGGTGTTTAGTTAAAGAGAGTGGTTTTGTACAGAACAAATACACATCTGAACTGTGCGCGTGAAAGAAAAAAAAAATGAAGAGATACACAGTGAAACTTGCGCACTTTGGCTTGCAAACACCTGCTTCGCTATAGTGGAACTACGGGGATATTACCTGGCACGTCTCGGTTCACTTTTCTGTGAGGTTCACATCACCGGCGCTGAATAAACAGTGCAGAAATGAGCTCAATACAAACACTCTTCTGGCACCCACTCTGTACCGCAGCAGCGTAATACCTTATTACCATTTATCCCAGCCATGCAAGTGTTGACAGCTCATACGACAGGCCGTGATAACTATGATTACACTTCAGTTCAGATTGGTGCTCTGAAGAAATCTGTACCTACAGTAATTGCAGAAGTTTTACGTGACAATGTCATCATATGATCATGACCCGCGTCGTATATTATTAACATATTTTTGAGTTTAGTTTATTTGAACCACCTTGTTTATCTAACGTTCCCTTATAAGCCTGAGCACACGCTCGTTCTTGGCATTTCGCTTTCATCAAAATGCGGCACTGATGACTGCGAATTGAATTAGTGCCCTGGAGCTTGAAAAGGTGACACCTGCTAATCACCACGATTTGGTATGAAGGACTTTCGAAAAGAGTATAGCCTTCAGTGATTGTTTACGGTCCGTACCTTTATTTTGACGAAAAAAATGAATGATGCCTAAACGGGCCTTATTACCCTGTTTGCCGTCATAACATTTGCTGTGTAGCTTAATACTTGTGCGTTTATAAACAAGACTATATGAAATTTGAGTGCATTTGTTCGAGCACTTTCAGTTTACGGGTCTTTTGAACGTAAAAAAACGCACATTCACAAGACGATAGTTTGATGGTTTTACAGCTTTACAGTTGAATATTTTTATAAACGCTTGGGCGTCTCAGGAGTCGGACCACGCTGACGCACACATCAGCCGCGGCCTAGAAGGTAACAAGCTGCTTGCTTCGTGAATGTCGGCATTGCGGCGGACGATTTTGCTGCTGGTTCATCTGCGCGTGCACGCAATCGAGCTATCACAACTTTTATCAGCTTGGCATTGAAAGTGTACTTTTCCGCTGCGACGCGTGGTCTATAGCAGCTACGGCGCTTGTCTGCGCACCCAAAGGTCATGGTTCCGATCCCGGTCACGTTGATCACATTTTGATGGAACTGAAATGCTAAATGGCTGTGGGATGTCAATGCACGTGAAAAACATCACGTGATTAATTTCCGGGTACTCCTCTGTGGTGTGCCAGATAATGACATGTTTTTCCCATACAGAGGACCAGACAATATGAATATAGAAACTGAACAATATGTTGTGGCTGAAACTTAGACGGAAGACCACAACTCAACGGCATCCAGCAGATGACGTCATAAAAGTCATGGTAAAGTGGCGGTCACCAGGGGTACGTGGAGTTGATGGCCGATGGTTTCTAGAACTCATTTTGCACTGAAATCCTATCTTAAAGTACAATTTATTGTATACATAAAAGCACAAAAGACAACTTAATTCTTATTTTGCGCTGAAAACTTCGTGTGTAACCTTGTTATGGACCCTTTAAAAAACGTTCTTAGTAAAAAAAAAATCCTTTCCGCGTACTTCTCAGTCGTTTTTTGTCAACAATGACAGCATAAAGTTACGCCTTGTATACACCAGTAAAACATCTGATACAATTATTTCTCCATCGAGGTATTTCTTCCTGTGAGTGAAATGGAGCAGCATGATTTTTTTTAAATGAGTACTAACGTGAAAAAAATAATTTATGTGTCCTCTGTCTCGACTTGTTGACCATAATATCTGAACAGATGACTAACAGATATCACGCAGCTTAACATTTTGGTAAAGATTCAAAAATAATTCACAAGCTAACATGAATGACGGTGTCACCAATAACTGATCAGCTGAAATTGTACTATTGATTGATCCTTGCATGATATATGAGGTGCAGTTCACGAAAAAGTCACAGCGTGGTATAACAGGGGTATACCACGCTTCTTTGGCGTTTCGTCTTGCTGATAGGCTAAAATGATACCGAAATGCTGAACTGCAAATCATTTCTAAAATATTATTCTTTGATGCGCTCCACCATGGTGGTCTAGTGGCTATGGTACTCGGCTGCTCACCAGCAGGTCACGGGATCGGATCCCGGTTGTGTTGGTTGGATTTTAGATGGAGGTGAAAATGCTTTAGGCCCATGTTCTCACATTCGGGTGCAGGTTAAAAAAACCCAGGTGGTCGAAATTTCTGGGGCCATTCATTACGGCATCATTCATATTCATATGATGGTTCTGGGATGTTCCACCTAATATGTAAATAATTATTACATTAGGTGCAGGATTGCCCTCTGAATTTACACTATAGGTTATGGATGAACGTCGACTGATATACACAAGCCGACAATTCTATAAGAGACATCACCAATGTTTTTACCAAAATCTGGCATGCGTGAAAGAAGTAGCTGCGCGTTGTTGTAAAAATGGTTATGAAGGAATTTAATAATTGCTGCCTACAGTCAACGTACATAGAAAACGAATATCGGAATTTTACAGAAGTTTGAATGAAATACCGATTAAGAAGCTCTGAAAGGTTCCGAGATATCTACGCTGCATGCAGCTATATTAAGACACTCTGCCGATTCACTTTTCTGACGAGCGATGGCAGGTGCTTACACGTTTCATCCTGTGAGTACGTAAATGGACTTTTCAGTCGTCGTTGACGACTTGTTTGCTTGCTCTGGTCTCCGTCCCCAAACTTTTCCCCAGCTAAATCAATAAACGCTACTCGGCCACGGCTGCAGGGTGAGATGGTGCCCTCGGGAGGCGGTATAATCTGGCTGATTCACTTCAAACGGTCCTTCGTTGACTCTCCGGCAGTTGATCCAGCTCTCTCTCGCATATAAGGGTCACGATCATTTTGATGTTGTACCGTACACCTATGCGGGAGTACCTTTATTATGCAAATACAGCTTCCAGGCATAAATTTCTTATTTACAACAAGAAGCAGATTTCCGTCTTGTCTTCGGTGTTACAATCGTAAAATAAACGTATGGGTGCTGGAAACTTGCGCAGGACACAATTTCCAGTGCGATACAGACATACTGTCATGTGTTCATGATTTGTGCACGACATTTTATGGACAAGTCTTGCTTCTACTGGGGACAAGTTTACGTATTAACGGATCTCGTCTTGTGTTTTAATTCTTCATTATTGCAGCCTGGTTGCGAATGTGATATCTGCAGGAATTGATACCCAGCTAACGAACAGTAATTGATACCCAGTTTGTTTAAAATTAGATTCAAAAGCTCTAACAAAAAAATGGTTTTTGTCATTTCCGTTTGCTCCGTGCTCCGGGAAAATGTACTTACAAAATGAGAGGAAACGCAGGATATAGGGTTCCTAAAAATGACTCGTATATTCCGTTATACTAAGAACTTTTTATAGGCCTTGTAAGTTGCGCTGAATAAGGGGGCATCACAATATCGAAATGATGATATATGATTCGCATACAATTATCATACAGGTTGAAGCGACACTATATATAGGCATCATTTAGTATGCACACTATAGTATTAAATTATAATATTGTTAGCAGCAACGTCCATGACACAGTATAAACAAAAGGGTCATTTCTCTACCTTGTACATACAAACACGATAATGAACATTTTGCAAAACAAACATGCAAGAGCACTACGTCAGCAATACATAAAAATATATTGGTTTGGTGACCTAGTATAGCAATCACAGAAAAAAAAAAGTTCCAGTACAAGTAAAGGGGCGAAGCAATGTATGCGATAGCAACATTTTCGAATGTGTTACGAAGCAAGGCTAGTATTCTATGAGCAATAGAATTGTAGTAATCATGCACTTGCTAGTAACCGAGTTTCCTGTAGCGCGGTTACAGTGAATGACCGAAATAAGGCTCGTGCCGCAATAATCGTGAGGCTGCATGATGGTCAACTCATTTAGATCCGACCTCTCGTAACTCTACAAAACACTGCTGTAAGAAAACACGGCTGCTGCAGGTACATTTATGGAACCGTTTTTTTGTTGTTGTTGTTAAGAGCACAGCCCGTAGAAGCTCCTGGCTTCTGTCGAACACAAGCCGCACGCTGATTGTTGCCGCGAAAGGGCAGTAAACATTGCCCCCTCCCCTTGTTCGCTCACAATATAAGCGCGTGTGCTCACTACCTCGGCCGGAAAGGTGATGTTGCCTCAGCAGCAAGAAAAGGCTAGTAACGCATCCCCCCCCCCACACACTCATATATATATATATATATATATACTGTTTTTATAAAACTGATGTCGCAATGAAAACAACGTGTTCTCACGTAGAAGGCAATGGCATATTGTACGCACACAAGACAATCATCAAAGCTCGCAAAATGCAAAACCTCTTAACACTTTTTGTGTTTTTTTTCTCAGATGGACAAAAATAAATAGTCAAGGAGCAGCTTTCGAAGCACTGCTTATCTGTTTTTAGTTTTTTAGTTCTACCAGAAAAATTTACTAAATTTTGTACTCAGCCTGAAACAGAGCTGGGGCATTTTTTTAAGTGTTGTGTTTTAGATGAAAACGTGAGAGGTGCCAGGTTGCAATCCATGTGACGCCTTGTTCTTTTGTACAAAACACTGGTCGAAACGCGAAGGCTACTAGGTGTTTTGTTTTCACAATGCCCCGTCAGCCATCCGTGTCTAGTGAAAGATAAACATTGAATGTCTTTTATCTTTCCGAGCAGGTGCACTATGGGCTGTTTATGTCTTTCTGCAGATGGTACTCTGCCCGCTTATTGTGCACACCACGCTGCCGCCAACTGCAGCTCTTTGTTGGCTGTTCAGAGGAACCACTTAAGAAGAAAAAAAAAACCCTTTGGGCTAACGCCAGAGGTGCCGCCTTGCCGTTTTTAGATCGCCGCTGGCCATACCAGTTTTCGCTGAACAAACAGTTCTCATTTCTGCTGTTGCGTATTGTTAGCGGATGCTATCGAAAAAAAGTAGGAGCGTTGATAAGAAACCTACGCGCGGTGCGTTGGGACGAGTTAACTAAATAGAAACCGTTAGCAAATTACTCAGAAGTTTGTCGTACTTCTAGCTTATCGTTCCTCATCTCACGAGAAATCACAGCAGCTCACGGCACCATCTCAGTTAACAAGAAGATGAACGTAGAACGACAGCAAGGCGATCAAACTGGTACGAATTATTGACAGAGGAATGTAGGCTTGCAGACACTGACACAAGAGAGGAGGTGCATAGGTGCGAAGCAGCCTACAGGGAATTGAATCCGGGGATTTGCAGCCAGATCGCCCTCACTGCGCATGCGCTACAGCTGGGCCAAGCACTTCCAGAATCCGCTCACGGGCTTGCGTGTTTCGGACTGTATAAGGGGCTGGTTAAAACGCTGTTTCCTTTCCTGCTTACACTCTCTCGCCAATTTAATGATGACGTCTGGGAGCGATATTCTGCAGACGCACGTTGAACCTACGCGTTGTATCCAGAAAGAACGCGCTGAAACGCGCTAGTGCATTTGGGCTTGCGTAAGTGGCGGTGTAAGAGGCTGTAGCCTCTGTTGCAAATAAAGGAGAACGAAGGGGCGGTGGGCATGAACACGAGTCACGGGCGTTGGCTCGCTCATTTGTTTCTTAGACCTTCGATGTAGCCAGACGATCGGGTCCGGGTCTCCTTGCTTCGTTTCTCACACTTTTATTCTGGTGCCAAAACTCACCCGGTCGTCTGGCGCTCGGCTTTCGACAATGGACAAACTCCGAGTACAGTTCGGCTTCTACCGATAAGCCATCACTAAGGCAAAATCGACTCTTGACACCCTACTGACATACTCGATGGCATACTGCACAGGCTCCAGGAGCTTAATGACATCATTGTGGCGAAACACGCCCACCTCATCCCCTTCGACAAGAAGATTCAAGCTTCGCTACAGGGTGAGGACCTCGAGGCAGACTTGACCACCGCCAGCGAATACAAAGATCGAGTCATCTGCGCTAAAGGAAGGGTTCGACGCGCAACCGAGCCGCAGTCGCCAACCCCACCCACAAACGTCCACGTCACAACCGCTCCGCTCAGTGACACCCTCGCAGGCACATCGCAGCAGCCGCGACCTTGCCTTCACCCGGCCTTCTGACTCCCGCGACGCCATCCCGCCTCGCACTGCCCAAGCTGCGCATTCCGAGTTTCTCAGGCGAACGATGCGACTGGCAAAGATTTTCGTACTACTTTCAAGCCAGTATCCACAACTGGATCCCGAAAACTAACATGTTCCAGTACTTACTGACATATATACCTGACTGCGGCAGCGAAGGCAGCCATTCAAGGTATTCGCCTGGCCGAAGCAAACTATGACGTCACCATTCATATCCTGTCAGACCGCTTCGGTCGTCGCGACATGCTAGTCGATGACAATTTCGGCAGTTTGCTGTCAGTCACACCAGTGCGAAGTTCCGCCAACGTGACCAAGCTACGAAATCTATATAATGAAGCTACCTTCCACACCACGTTCTAGAAGGTCTCGGAGTGTCTCCAGGAGAATATTTCACAGTGCTGCGGCACGTCCCATTGAAGGCAATACCTCCGTACCTCAGCATCCTCTATCGCCAATGGCAGAAGGAAGCCATGCTAACTGAGAACGCCACAGTATCCTAGGAAGACCAGCCACACGTCAAAGACCTCCTGAGCTTCATGAAAGTACAAGTAGAGGTACGGGAGAAAAGCGGTCTCCAGAAACTAATACCATCTACAAGCCGGAGTCCTCCGTCGCAAAACTTGCTGATCCGTCAGCCACCCTTGCCCTCCACTGCGGCTTTATCAGATGAACTTCGATCCCCATACTCACACCTCTACGTCCTGTGCACATCTCCCGAGCACACTATTCCGGATTGCTCTGAACGTCTTCTTCTAGAAGAGATGCGGAAGAGGCTTCACGCAGAGAAGTCATGCTTTCGCTGCGCCAAACGCAATCATTTCGCCAATGATTGCCGCACCACCAGAACCCTGCAGTGCCACCGATGCACGGGACGACTTCTAACGTCTCCGTGCGACATAAACAATGAAACGAACCACTCACAGCGTGCCAACAACACGTCGGTATGACAAAATCATTGCCAATGGTCCACCACCACCCCTTCTGGGCCCGTAATTTCTCTCTCCACTACGCTCACGACTCCTCTCGTACCAACGTCACACCAGGCCGCAACTTCGCTTTCGAGTGGCTTCTCGATCCCTCTCGTAACGACACCTCCGCAGGCCTCGACTTCGTTTGCGACCGTCCCCACGAATCGTCTCACCTCGACGTCGCCGCAGGCCATGACTTCGACTTCGACCAGCCTCAGAACTCCTCCCGCATCAACGTCGAAACAAGCGAAGACTTCGCCTTCCAGTGGCCTCCCGACTTGAACGCCAACCACAACTCGAAGGAGTTTTGAGCGCACGCCGAGAGACCTGCCGCTTTCCACGCGGTCCATGGCGCTTCGGTGGAAATATTTGTCAACAAGGGGCGCCATGGAGATCTAGATGTCTAAGGGGACTCCCGGGTCCACCATGCGCATCGGCTACAAGGACCCGGTTTCCAGTGGTCTGAGCTGCAGCTCACCAATACAGTTTCTCGTCCCAGACGAAAAGGGCAAACACATCTACTATCCGTCACGTGGCACCGTGTGCCTTCAGAACTTGCCCCAGAAGCAACAGTACGTGGAGTCCTACTACTCTTCCTACATGTTCCTCAAGCTTGATCCTGGCGGTAGGGTCTGTAGTTTGTCTCTTCTCAAGTCCAAGCAAGTGAAATACCGGAAGTGCGAGCAGCAGTGCTGCTACGAGCTGCACTCAACCGAGTACGTGCACCCCATGGCTGTCTACGTTGCTACCACACATCATGAGATGTCGCCTGACGCCAGCGACCTGCGCGGCTTGTTCAAGCGCCACATCACACAGCTCCATCACTACGTTATGCGCATCATGCAGGAACCTGGCGCAACGAGGTCTCTCGCGAAGCGGGACACATTGTGACCGACGAGTCATCGGGAGACTTCTGCAAGGATGCCACCAAACATGCCGCCATGGCTGAGATTCTCACACCCGTAAAAGTCAGCTCGTTGAACGCCGTCGTCCGCGATGCCGTAACAGACACCGACAATGTGCTACACCAGCAACCGCGCAACGAACCTCTGATTTTCTCGAAATTGGCTGAGATTCCTGTTCTTGGCGAGGTTGCCACCCGACGGAACCAGGATGCATCGGCGTCATCGTTCTTCTCGTCGAGCGAGGAAGAAGTTTCGTTGCGGATCTCACAGCCTCTCCCCCTACACTCTCTTAGCAATCTCGTGACAAACCCGCGTAGTCCCGCGTGGCGTGACGGTGAACCAGCGCAGCGCGCTCCAAGAAGAGTTCGGAAAGAGTAACAGCAACAGACACTAACGTGAATGCATCGTGTGCTCCACTTGCAAGGGCGCGTTAACATCGGCCAAGGTGCCCGTGATGAGTGAAACTTTATATAACCCATGCGCTGCATCGCATGCTGCTCATGGTTACTCCTAAAGGGAGATAAAGTGATTTCTTGTTCTCTTAATGTTTTGTTTTCTGTTTGCTCGCTCACGTTTTTTTTATCAAGAGATGAAAACTTCTGATAAGGTACTGAAGCGTGCTCGAGTGAAACATAAATCTATAAATTCAAAGCGTTTCATGGGCATCATGGATCCCTGCAGCGGATCTACTGCTACAAAAATTCGCGCAGCCAACATTCTGCCACAAATCTGTAGGAAATGTAACCAACTTCCATAGTGTTGTTTTCTCCTTTTGTCAAGCTGAGTGCATGATTGAATGCAAGTTGATATTTTCTATTCTTTCACATGCTGCGCGTTTTTTGAGTGAGATAACTTTATCTGGTCCACTATTATTGCGGTTATACTCAACGTCACTGGGCTCGGCCCACTAGGGGACGTTCAGGTTAAACCTGACTACCTCCACGCGGATGCTCTGGATGGCCAGGATATGAGAGGGCTGGCCCTATACCTTCATGAGGCCCCGCCGCGGTGGTCTAGTGGCTAAGGTACTCGGCTGCTGACCCGCAGGACGCGGGTTCGAATCCCGGCTGCGGCGGCTGCATTTCCGATGGAGGCGGAAATGTTGTAGGCCCGTTTGCTCAGATTTGGGTGCACTTTAAAGAACCCCAGGTGGTCTAAATTTCCGGAGCCCTCCACTACGGCGTCTCTCATAATCATATAGTGGTTTTGGGACGTTAAACCCCACATATCAATCAATCAATACCTTCATGAGTGTTTTCATTTCCTCTTGCGTGAAAGGGGACGAAATAATATTTGGCAAGCTTGGCTAGGTCATGGCACCTGTATGCTCGGGACTCAGACAAAAATGTAGTTGACTATATTCTAATACTATGCTACGCAACCCAGTTGCGCTCCTTGCGGTGTCTCGAAATCAATTTATTGCAAAGCATACGATAAAGAGACATTTGTATATAAATTTTCAGTTACTTCTATTGAAATTAGTTATGAACTCACCTTTATTTTGACATTGATTTTTTTTGGAAGCCACCTTATGTAATCATCATAAGCAGATGTTTCAGTATTCTTTGCCATTGCTGCACATTGCTGTTTCAGTATTCTTTGTCATTGTCATTGTAACTTCAATCATGCTGTCGGGCGATGCGGAGGAAAACCCTGGGCCCACTAATACTCAAATGCTACAAGCTATTCAGACAACCAAGGGCCTCGGACCGTAAAATGGACGCACTAAAGAAAGAAATCAGTGCATTGAATGCTAAAACTGAAAACTTAAGTGGCTCTTTTACGGTAATACAGGAAATGAATAAAGGAATTAAGATCCTAGAGCATATCGTGCAGGAACAAGCTGCTAAACTTGCAGATTATGAAAACCACACTCGACGCAATAATATTTTGGTTTTTGGAATTCCCGAAAGCAAGGGAGCTTCAGCTGTTGATTTGAAGAAAGACGTGGTCGATGTGATCTTTAAAGAAACCCTTAGTATAGAAATTCAAACGATTGAAAGAATTCATCGACTTGGTAAGGAAAAACCTGGAAAAGATAGGCCCATAATCATGAAGTTTTATGATTACCGTGAGAAAGAAAGTGTTCTAAAAACTGCAAAAAACTTAAAGGGACCAATATAACCATAAGCCACGACTACGCCCGAGACACGGTTGAAATAAGGCGCAAGCTATAGAAAAGTGCAGCTTAAGATAGGGCTAAAGGTGCGCAGGGTAAGTTGGTGCATGATAAGATTAAAATAAACGGTGATATATATGGCTGGGATGTCACTCGAGAAGAACGATACCTGTATCAAAATCATGCAGATAAACAGAAACAGAGATATGCTCTTGAAGCTGCCGGTGCAGGAAGGAGCACTACAAGTAACGAGAGCATGTCATCTAACGTGCTAAGAACGCCCTTTTCTTCACCACAGGCATAGCTCAGGCTTCTTTTATTTAATGCCCGAAGCATAGTTAACAAAGTAACTGAACTTGAATACGTTTTGCTATCACGAAGTCCTCATGTGGTGGCCATAACTGAAACGTGGCTACACAGTTGTGTTCCTGATAACTGCATTGTGCCAGAAGGCTACAAAATCTTTAGATCTCATAGGGACTCGCGAGGGGGCGGGGTCGCTATCATAGTAAAAAACTGTGTTGTGGCCACGCATGTTTGAAGCAATGTACCAGAAACGGTGTGGTGTAAAATAAGCCTTTTTAATACAGTATACCTTCTTGGTGTCGTGTATACACCACCCGCGACAGCATCAGACTATCTTGATAAATTGAATAACTTCCTTTGTGCCCATGTAAGTGGGAACACCAGGCTAATTCTTACTCGAGACATTAATCTGCCCTACATTAACTGGCACGCTTTTTTCCCGGACACGTCGAGATTGATAGTGGCGAAAAGATGTTGGAAATTATGTTCGCTCATAACTTAACCCAAATAGTATGCGAATATACACGGATTGCATCTTCGTCTCGGTCAGTGTTGGACCTGGTGTTCCTTTAAAAAACGTGTAATTATAATATTTGTGCTGATCAGGGAATTTCTGATCATAGATTGGTCTGTGTTACTATTCCACTGAGTGTTTCACGAGCTAGAACCTATAACACCGTGCAAGTAAAAGATTACACGAAAGCGGATGACACTTCAATTCCTGACATGCTGGGGTATTCATTTGGTCATTTTGAGCACGCATCCGAGCGCCAAACAGGTGATGAATTGTGGCAACGTTTTAAAAATATTATTGAATATTGCATCGAGAAATTCGTTCCTAGTAGAGTAAAACAGTCTAAAAAGCGCTAACCGTGGATAACACGAGATATTATTCACAAAAAGTGAAAGTTAAAAAGGCTGCGGAGGAAAAGAAACCATGGGTCCGAGGATATAGCACGTGTACGAAGAGACTTGAAGAAAAACTTGTTGGAATCTAAGCGCGCATTTTTTGGTCAAAAGTTGAGTTCGTTTAATAAACATTCACCTCGCAAGTTCTGGCTTTATATGTCCGATCGGCGCGATGAAATTGACCAGCTGAAACGTGAAAATGAAATCGTGACGAAGAATGTTGATATTGCAGATAGTCTTAACATTTTTGTTTCAGTCAGTTTTTACAAGGCGCAGATGTGACACTGAAACAGAGGATGTAATATGCCACTTATCTGAGCCGATGGGTGAGATTACTATCAGTCGAGAAGGAGTATTAATAGTCTATTGTCTCTTGATTCCAAAAAAGCATGCGGGCCTGATGAAATACCCACCCCTTTTTTGCAGCGTTATGTGCAGTGGATATCTTACTACTTAGAACTTACTTTTCAAAAATCTATTTGTGCTAGTTCAGTGCCATCGGACTGGTGCACAGATGTGGTTGTCCCTGTGTTTAAGAGTGGTCATCGGTTGTCCGCCAATAATTACCGTCCCGTATCGCTCACATCTATCTGCTGCAAAATATTGGAACATGTCATTGTCAAGCATGTCATCACATTCCAGGAAAATAAAAATTACTTTTATCCTTATCAGCATGGCTTTAGGAGTAAAGTTTCGACTACAACACAGCTTATCGAAACTATTCAAGACTTTGCGACAGCTTTAGATATGAATGAAGAAATTGATGTCATCTGCATAGATTTCGCTAAGGCCTTCGATAAGGTACCTCACGACAGATTACTGTATAAGCTTCACTGCGCTAGACTAAGTCAACTTTTACTTAATTGGATTAGAGCCTACCTAAGTGACAGGAAGAAGTTCGTAAAAATTGATAACTCTATGTCTAGCTCACTAGAAGTGTTTTCTGGGGTTCCACAAGGCTCGGTTCTTGGGCCCTTATTGTTTCTGATATATGTCAATGATGTCGCAGATATAGCAAAACCCCATGTTAAGTTCAAACTGTTTGCTGATGATTGTTTAATTTATGCGCGAGTGACTGATAGGAAGGACTAATTGAACAGTGTCGAATGTCTAAAGGAAATACGCCTATGATGTGAAGCTTCGGGAATGTAAATCAATTATTCGAAAGCTACCGTCACCCACATTTCTAGGAAAAAAACGATAATTCCATTTGAATACTGTATCGGGAATCACACCTTGTTGACAATTAATGCGTTTAAGTACCTAGGTCTCACAATAAAGCATAACCTAAAGTGGCACACACATATTGATAATGTTTTCTCTAGGACCTCACAAAAATTGTACATATTAAGGAAAAAACTGCAGGGTGCTAGTATGGACGTAAAACTTCTTTCTTTTAAAACTTTCATACGGCCGATACTGGAATATGCCAGTATTGTCTGGAGTCCCCACCAAAAAGTGATTGTAAATAAACTTGAGCGCATACAACGGCTTGCAGCTCGCTTTATATGCTCGAAATATAAGCAGAACGACTCAGTCACAGAAATGCTACAACTATGTGATCTGGAGACGCTCCACAAGCGCAGACGCAAAAATAGATTAAAGTTTTTTTTTTCAATTATTAGAAGGTGAGTTTAAAATTAGCAGAAATGACTACATAAAACAACCTCGGAAACGAAGCGAGAGGGTAAGCCATACACGAGTACTGCAACCTTATTTTGCACGAACGAAGGCGTACCGTTATACTTTCTTCCCCGATGTCATTGAAGATTGGAATGGGTTACCGAGTAACATAGTCAATGCGGGTGATGTTATTGAATTTGTGCATTTACTTGATTTAAATTTATGTGATTTATTGTAAATATTATTGCGATTCTTATTCGTTGCATTGCGAATCAGGGTGTGTGTTTTAGTTTTTCGTTTGAAACGCAGAGCTTTCACGGATTTGTATATATGCATACCTGGTTTTTCATTGGGAGATGTATAGTTATATCCCCAATTTGTTTGTACAGTGTGTCGTACCTTTCCTGTAATAACCCTCAATAGAGGGTTGACAGTATTTCTAACTAAAAATAAATAAATAAAAAATCGTAGTGTCTATCAAACGAACCTTTATGCCTCTGTGACTTGAGGAGAAGCCAAGCCTAAGTATATTTATTAATGTAAAATAGAGAAAAGCTTGTGTACGCATAAATATTAAACCAAAGTGAAATACGACCTATGTGTTAAAGTATTCTAAACACCCGGCAGCAAGATATTCTCATTTTTGTAAAACTTCTTAGAGTGCAATACTTCCGCTTCACTTTGTCTAAGATGGCCATGATTTTTTTATCACTTTACGCGACATCTAACCCAATTTAAGGAGCCTTGACATGCTCTCTAAACGATTGAATTCATAATTGAAGTTGACAAACCATCGGTTGCTTTCTGTACCTATTGTAGCGGGGATTTTTTTTTATTATTTTACAAGTTGGGCTTGGGGAAACAAATAGACGTAATCTTAATACCAGCGTCGAACTTTTACTTTTTTTACGTCAGTTTATGTAAACCTGAGGTCGATGAAACGTGGAAAGTTGCGTGAACTTTACCTAAAACAGCCCATGCACTCATTTTGCTCGCGGAAGGCTTAAAGAAAGAAGCTTAAGACACGGTTGGTAGCCACAAAAAATATAGAAGAGGCGCGATGAGTGTTTGAAATTCACGCTCTCTCGTGACTCTGCGAAGCATCTAAAATTAAATTAGTGACAGTTCTCACGCAGTCTGCTTGTACTTGCTGCATGGTTTGTTGGTGCTACATTGTTAAGATGAGAATGAAGGGCGGGTGAACGATGCTGTGTGAGGCAGCTGCGTAGCTATTCTTTAAACTTGACTTAGGTGCTTCGCTTAAATCACCAATTAATCCGATTAAGGAAGTACAATTTTCACTTGTACAAAAGACCACTGAGTGGCTCTATATGATGCCGTTACTTTGCACATTCAGTTTTATAAATAAGTGGAATAGGCTGCGAACAGCCGGTGATAATGTACAATGTCCTTTTTTTAACAAAACAATATACTATATTAAAAGTAACACCATGACGTTCTTATGGTAGCCAGATTTTTGTAGGCTTCATCTTTGGTGTAGCCTCACATTTGAACTTTTTTTACAAACACAGACGTTGTTTTTAAGCTACCTCTCTTGAAGATAAATTAAAAATGGTAAAGCAAATGTAGGTAATTTGAAAACCAATCGTAAAACAGAGATATGTTTTCGTGTTTCTAATGCAGTGCCCTCAAAAATAGGACGCCAAATGAGGCTTCTCTTGTTTTAGCCTCCATCATTGACGTGCAACGCTTGCGCACTTAACTAAACATTGCTTCTGTGGCTCTATACATAAATACCACCAAACACAAAGAAAACTGCACATACTCGTTTATCCTCCACTCTGCCATGCCAGCGGAATGCAGGGTAACAGGACAGACTCGCATCTCATTAGCTTCATTTCTCCTTATTGCCTCCCTCTTTCTCTCTTCCGTAGACCGTTTTACAAAAGGCTGAGCGACGTACAACCTGCACGTAACCACCTTCCCCACCTGTGCTGATTCTACGCCGCAGAGAAGCAGTGGCTATGGCGCTTGGCATGTCACTACACTGCCAAATTATTCACCATATTGTCGCGAATGTCCACCGATGTGGAGTGGCGGTTACGGTGCCCAACTACTGACGCGAAGGTATACAGCTAGCTGGTTTGATTCCAGCTACGGCAGTCGCATTTCAACGGAAGCGATATGCTGGAGACTCGTCTGCTGCGCGATGTGATTGCAGGCTAAAGAACACCACATGGTTTAAATTCCCGGAGCCCCCTCCCCCTATGGCTTTTCTCAAAAGACATATCATTATTTTGGCCCGTAAAGCCCTGAGTAATATCAACAGTGCCGGTATTCAGACACACTAGGCAAGCGTATGTTGTCTATTGTAAGGCTAAAACAATTCTTCAAACCTAGCATGTATTTTCGAAGCGCAGAGCTTTTCTACTCATATCAGTGTCAAGTACACTTTAAATTGTGCACGATACAATGTGGAATACATTATACGTTGTGTACAAAGTATTTGGTCCAGAAACAAATAATAGGACTATACTGTGGTCCATTGTTTTGATGCCACAGGTCAGGAATCCGATAAGCGGAAATCTCCGACGCTATAGAGCAGAATGAACCAGCGTTAGATTTGTATGAGTTCTACTCGGGACTGAGTTCACTTCGAATTCACCATGAACAATAACATCAGCAATAAGGCAATCGGCAACGACGGCACCCTTTATGTGCAGACAGCTTTGCAATCCAGCCCGAGAAATACCTTTTGTGAGCTGTGGTCTCATAAGAAGGTGTCGCTGTTGTCAAACACAGGTGGCAAATAAAATTCGCGTGTATTCAAAGATAAATGCTTTCAAGTGCACTGACAAGCACGCAAAATGCCTCATCTTATTCGTCAGAGGCACACCCGGGCATGCCATGTTACCCTCCAGAAAATGCTTATGGACCATTGACGGAGGCTGTACTCATATAGCCATAAAAAGTGACAACTTTGCCGCAAAGGTGAAGCAATGAATGTGATAGCAACCAATTGGAAGGTCACGTGCAGAATGTCAAGCAGACCGAAACGTGCCCCGCTTTTCTCACGCACAAATAACACTCGAAAAATACACACAGGTACAGGTCAACGCGATTAAGCGTCTCAGTTCTTACTTCGCTGTATCTGAAAAGCACCCTCTTACCACAAACGAAGACTGTGCAACGATTGCAGTGACCTTTGGGCGCCTGGTAACTACAACATAATTGTTCCAGTGAAAGTAGGTGAAAGCTTAAGGACATCCAAGACATAAGATGCTCCGAACCATGAGATAAGGGCACGCGAATGTGCGTTCATGCAGGGGCTTTACGACCACCCACTCCTCTCCGCGAGGCAAAGTACGCGTGGGAGATGAGGGCGCGCGCCACCGCGCGCCACTGCGCGCTCATTGCGCCATCTTGCTGTTAATGCTGAAAACACATCCAAATACTCCGGGGTGTATAAGAGTTCCTGCATGAGGACAGATTTCTGTGAGTGTCGGCATGTTTCCTCTCGTGCCATGGTTCTCCGAGTGCGGGCGTTTTGTGCGACCGACGACATTCGGCACGTCGAAATCCCATTTCTGCAGTGTGACCTTCAAGACTCTTCCACTCTCCAGTTTTCTTTGTTAGCACTACATAGGGGGATGCATTGTATATAAGTTGCGGCTCTTGTTAAGGCCACACTCACACTGTGTGGCAATGCGAACTTTATTTACTTTCCCCCTTAAAAAGAGCCTTCGCAGATCGCTGCAGTGTTTTAATAATCATCTCCTACTGGTATGTTACCGCAAATCTGAGAACTTATGCTTTCTGCACCATCAGACAAAAATTCTTTGTTGTTTCCTAGACGTGCCGGGAACGGCCCCAAGCCCCTCTATATAAGCAATTAGTGGTTATAACAACAGCCTGGTCAGTTTCTTGCTCTCTGTGGACAAGACGCACTTGAAAAGCAGCAATCTAATGTATTTTTTGCGTGTTTGGTCACACTTTATCAATTCCGTGGTGTAACTTTCTGCGTGCTCTAAAGATTTAGGACCTTAATTGCCCATCTTTTTTACTTACATGAACATGAAATGAAAGTCTCATAAGCCCACATAGGACCATCCATGCCATTACTATAAAGTATCCCTTCTCATTGTAACAAAAATTTGTTACTATCTCACGTCCTAGAAGTCAGCAGCAGCAGCTATGAGCATTGCGCTAATGCATGCAGTCACAAAAAATTCTGCATGCCACTTTTCGACCACGCCCGTTGGCTAGAACAGAGCTGACATTCGTGCTGAAAAACGTTTCTTATTCCTTTAATGCAAAGCTAGCCTAAAACCGGACGCGCGTCTTGTTAACCTCCCTGGCTTTCCTTGCATCTTCATTTCTTTCTCTCTCTTAAGCCTTTTCCCATTTTAATTCAATTCGACAGACAACCACCTAGCACTAAAATCGGCACTTATGGCTGAATGAAGAACAGTAAAGGTTGATATGCAGGGTTAGATGTCCCAAAACCACCGTATGATTATGAGAGACGCCGTAGTGGAGGACTTCAGAAATTTCTATCACCTGCGGTACTTCTATGTGCACCGAAATCCGAGCACACGGGCCTATACAGTATTTTCGCCTCCATCGAAAATGCAGCCTCTGCCGCCGGGATTCGATCCCGCAACCTGCGGGTCAGCAGCTGAGTACCTTAGCCACTAGACCAAAACAGCGGGGCAATGAAGAACAGAAAGATTCACACACACTTTTTTTCTTTTCTGCGTGTTTGAAAAGTCTCCTCCCTGCGTATTTGATCGTATTCTGAGCAGAGCAAGCACGTATTTATTCACATCAATATCGTCAAAACACACACACACGCACGTGTACAGCTTTAGAATGTGAAAACGTCAACAAGGCGCGAAGACTTTCGGCAATTGAAAAGTCCGACAAATGATGTAAAAGAGATAAGCTTAAGCTAAAACACGGTTCTGTTCGCACTTCTGGGAATTGAAGTGTAACGCGACCACTCACTTTAGGAAACAAGGACGTAAACCGATATAATCTAGTGCAAAAACAAAACAAAGGGAACATACGACAGAAAATAGGATTCTCTTTTTTAATGTATTGAAAGATTGGCCACAGCAGTGAACCAATCGCATGGTCACGTTGCCTTGTTTCGGAATACACGTAGATGAAGAGAGAGAAAACTTGAGAACACGCTGGTTTTTTCGCAGACTTGAGCAAGCTTATGAAACGAAGCAATCAATACTAGAAGTAATAGGATACTGCATAGTAGAGAAAAGTTTTACTTTCGGGTTGACACGTATACCTCACTCTGTTCATATATATATATATATATATATATATATATATATATATATATATATATATATATATATATATATATATATAGAGAGAGAGAGAGAGAGAGAGAGAGAATTTACAAGTGACTCTGAAATGGAGAAACTCGATAGTACCCTTTCTACTCCGCACAATGAAAATTTAGGCAGCACTGTGCACATAGAGATACCGTATAATCACTACTTGTTTTGGTGGGCTCGTCTCTTTCTTGGAAGCGGAAAAAAATCATGGTTGGTGCTGCGAACTTGCTGCCGCATCAATGTGATATCTCTTCAGACACGTGTGTAGCATAGACGAAAGATCTGAAATGATCATTTAATCAAATCTTGTGAGTAGAATGCCAACCTGCGAACTTAGAAGTTTAGTTGGGCAGAATTTTCAGCAAGAATTCATGCTAGAAAAAAAAGCAGTCATGCAGACACTGGATTTATTGAAGAATTATTGAAAAAATGTAACAAATATGCATAAAATTTATCTTTCTGCTTTGGACAAGACAGCACTGTTAAATATTTTGAAATATAGGTCTCGTAATGTCGTTATTTCTTCTTTCAGCTTCTCGCTCAAAATTCACGCGTCAAATGACTCCTGCTTTCGAATGAAAACAGATATTTCTGCAGCTCGGTTCCTTTTTTATATTTGTCTTTCTCTTTCTTTAGCGCGGACGTTGCGCATGTCAGCATTTATTTATTTATTTATTTATTTATTTTTTAACATATTTTAGCCTTGACAGGCTATCGCAGGAGTGGATACAGAATACAAAAAAAATGCAATACAAGACAAGAGGTACAGAGCATGAAGATCAGTGATTATCAATGTATAAATTTAATTGATAACGTGATAAATATTTACCATGGCCGTGACACACATTCCACAATTCAATGGTGTGGACAAAAATAGTGCATACAAGTTTGTTCGGTGATTAAAAGGAGACATGTTCAACTCATGATGATGTCTAATCGAAGTTGGTTCGGCAAGCGTGATGTAGCCTCTGAGTGAAGGAAGTCATGGACTGGGAATGAAAATGTAAAGTAACTAAATGATTTGACGTGATGACGAAAAGAGAGTGTAGTGAGCTGAAGGCTATGACGAAGAGAACTAGGTGAAAAATATCTGTCGTAGCGATGATATATGAAGCGTACTGCTTTCTTTTGAACGGATTCAATTTTTTAGGCCAGAGAATTTGTGAAGATTTCATATGACAAAGCCGTACACGAGTATTGGGCGAACTAAGGTTTGTTAAGTCAGGAGCTTTGTATTAGTAGGGGCCAAACATAGAGTACGTTGTAGGTAACCCAGTGTTCTAATGGCATGGTTACACATTACTTCATTGTGTTGTGACTATAGACCTTAGTCTAATGTGATGTGATAACGACCTATGTCATGTGACCAAGATTCTTGGTGAACAAAAGGTGTAAATATTTGTCTTCAGGCACATTTTCCAGAGGTGAACCACGAAACGAATAAGCAAAAAAAGAGAAAAAGAGCGTTTTGTGAATAAGATTGAGATAGTTTTACGAAAGTGCATTCGCATGTGCCAAGTTTCACACCATGATTTAATTGATGAAGATGAATGATTAAGAATGTTGTAATCATCAGAGGTTTTAATCGTATGGAACAAAACGCAGTCGTCCGCGTACATGCTAATTTCAACGAGAGTGGTTATGCGAAAGTTCATTTATATAAATTGGAAAAAGTAGAGGACCTAGTATGGAGTCTCGAGGCACGCAAGACGTTATACTGGAGACAGATGATTGAAAAGACCTGAATTGTACGTGATGAAACCAATTCAAAAGAAAGGAAAGAATCCAATAAACTAACGCTTGATTCTTTAGGACGACAGAAAGCTTTTTAATAGTTTACAGTGCTATACAGTACCAAATGTTTTTTATTTGAAGAATCAGTGACGATCACGTCGATTTCGTCGCCTACATTGTGAGCTGTGTTGATAATGTGAGTTAATTCACTGAGTTGGGTTAAGGTGCTTTGACCACGTTGAAAACCACGCTGAGCTTCGCATAAATGTTATTTGACTCCAGAAACTCAATGATGTGTTTGTATATTATGTGTTCGAAAATTTCGCATGTATGAAATGTAAGAAAAATTGTCTATATTTCCATAAGTACTGTTTGTTTCCAGATCTAAATAGAGGGAAAACTTCAGCGGGCTTCCACGTTTGAGAGAGATTCGAGGTTTAAGGACATTTTTGAAAAATTATAGTTAAATAGCGACTTGTCTGAAATATATATCTAGTGAGGAATGCATTGTCAAAGTTGTCTGGACTGCCTTTCTTCTTTTGAATTTAATTTAAAATAAGTTAAATTCTGACTGATCATTTGAACCAAAAATAATAATAAATCAACTGTGAGACTATTGTACACAAGGAGGAACGGTGAGGTTGTCATCTACTACCTAGTTAGGACTGGAGCCTCATTCGCGTCCCTTGCGTGGATAAGGCTCGACATATTGTATAGAGTAAGTAAACAAATAAATAAACACTGAAATCAAAAATAAATACAAAAAATTTTATTGCCGGCGTTTGCTTTTAACGGCAGCAAGTGCGTAGACTTATATAATCAGACTAATCGAATGACCAAAAATTAGGTGGCCCCAAAGCTTCGCGTTTAGCAGTTGAACGCGATAGCGACATCGTGTTCCTAGTGCGTATACTTGAAACACTTAGTGCATGAAACCTTTTCGAATTTGCTATACACCCACTACGTGGCCTTAAGGGCACAGTAGCGTGTGTGCCTTTGTCGTGCGGTACCGCCTTTCAACCACAGAGCTATTATGATAATCACATATTCTGACGCCCGTTGGCAATGGACGCTTGGTACCACGCATTATTACTGCAACATTTCATGTTGAATTCTGAAGCATGTATACAGGACGTGTGTGTTTGTGAAGCATCATCGCTACTTTCAGTGCCTATCGTAGAAGAGGAAGCACTCTTCACTGTTTTCACAAGAGGGCCATGACCATGTGGTAGAACATTCGCTTGCCACGCAAATGACCCGGGTTTTATCCCCCTTAGACCCAAACAACCCTGATTCGGTCCTTGCTCTGCTACCGAATTTTTTCTCAATGGAATGGAATGAAAAAACTTTATTTGGAATGAAAAAACTTTATTTGGAATGAAAAAACTTTATTTAATTTTTTCTCAATTATTCGTTTTATTTGCATCGTTCTAGATTTTTTGGTCACCCAGAAATTGATTTTTCGCTCACAACCAACGACGCTGACGCCGACACTGACGCCAACACCCACGCTGACGCCGGATTTCGGCGAAACGAGCTCTTTAACGCTATCGTGTTAACAATGACACGTACGTCGCCAAACATTTCCAATCAGACACTTGTGGCACATACCCACATACCTCGGGCGGGTATGTGCCACAGGTATGCGGGTATGCGCCACAGGTGTTTGACGTCTTTAGTGTTGATCTGCCGAGGCACAGCGAGAAAAGACATTGATAATTTAAATAGGAGAACGTTCAGAGAAACCGACGTCAGTAACGTTAATCCGACAAATGCAAAATATGAATGTTATAGTCATAGAAGGAATAGAACCCAAGCACTCTGCGTGA
The DNA here is from genome assembly GCF_043290135.1 of Rhipicephalus microplus. NCBI lineage: Eukaryota > Metazoa > Arthropoda > Arachnida > Ixodida > Ixodidae > Rhipicephalus > Rhipicephalus microplus. The sequence goes on from NC_134700.1 coordinate 213,814,976, forward strand.
CAATCAAGCACTCTACCACAGAGCTACGCTAGGTTTTGGAACTGCTTAGCAAAGAGACGCTAAGGAGGTGTAATGTTCGTGAAACGTCGATTGTGGTTCCAGTGCTGGCTATCAAATTTTAGGACCATTAAATATGTACTGCTTTGATACAGCTGTCCCGTCAGGTAAACGTCATTTGTACTTAAGTGCCATGCAATGAAGTTTGTCGATGTAGTAATACCCAGAGCTAGCGTCCTTACCAGCGCAAGCGCTATGAATCAACTTATCACTTCTGGTGCTGATATCCATGTTGCTGTTTGCATCGTTGCGAATCTTTAAACAACTGGTTACATAAAACATATGCGACTGTTCAACATACGCCTGTGCGTACAACGTTTGTACACATATTTAGCGCCATTTCGTGACGTTTTTCTCAATAAAAATTACAACACAGTCACTTTTCCTCCGCATGTTTCACATTCCATCGATTTCCTTGCGTGAGATCTCCCGAATTTTTTTATTCAACATAGAAATAAAAAAAGAAGAGCAAAAAAAGCAACAAATAGGGAGTTCTTGCGAACACACAACATCGAATTGTGCCGATGGTTCCCAAACGCTCATGAAGTTCGGTCGACTTCAAGTAGTGGAATGTGGTTTTCGTAAGCTTGTAAAGGTGCCCATGTAAGTGCTCCCCTCTGATGCACAGGTATTCAATCATGCTTTTATATTTCCTGTTATTCAGCCACGTGTTGAAGCTCGTACATTTTTGTTCTATGCTGCCTGATACGATTTTCATCAGTGGCCGCTGTCAAATATAAAGCGGCGATAATTCATCTCTTTCTGCAAGCGTAAAAAACACTGACAAGATACCTGGTCTTCACAAGATCCCGCAGAACCGTGTGACATTTCCTCACTTCCGAGAAGTTTTGCTTTAATGGGCATATATTGACGTGAGAAAGATGGAAAATAAATGTTTAGGAAAATATGATTCTCAATTTCCGAACATGTGAATTAACATTTCCAAATGTTGCCTTGGGAACAGAAACAGAACACAAAAAAAAACGAAGGAAAAGTTGGTGAACTAGCCTCATAACTATTCCGTAGTCAACTTGATACTCTCGCCATCAGCAGAAAAACAGGAAATTGACACCGTGAAATCGTCTTTACCGTAATTGCAACCACTATTTTCTACGTATTAAGTGGATTCCCCAACGATTGTTAGCTACTTTTGAGGGGGCAATTGTTTTATATGAGCATTTACAGGTTTCATTATTTTTTAAAGACAACGAATTTTTTTATAGGTACTCATGCTGAGTTGCCTTACAGGGGCCCTGCAATACTTTTTGAGCATAGTCAGAAAACGCTACCGATCGGTTGCAGAGGCTTCCGACAACACGCGAGCCAAATAATATAGCGCAGCACGTGTCCTCGAATTCACAATAAATTATCAAGATCAGCTAAAAATAGCTTTCTTTTTCTCGACATATTGCGCAAAATAAGCCTCAGTAAGCCTATCGGGAATTGGCTGATTTGAACATGGCGCGCTCGGTTGTTACAGAGGTCGACGTGAGAGGTCGTCACTTGTCGACGCGTGCGCGCGCGATCACACTGAAAAGCCGCCTATCCGAATAAAAAAAAATGGCCGTGTCTGCATGTTACACTGCAAATGTCGTCGAAAGACATTAGTCTTGCGTCTGGAGAGAGTGAACAAAACGTTTGTTTGGTGTTCTGCGCAAGAAAATCAGGAAATGGTATTCTGGAGGCGCTGCGTTTGAGTGTCTTGAGCGTGCAGCGGAGGCGAACGAGCGCATCAAGTCACGTCACACATGAGACATGAGCGCTATCTGGCAGTTAGTTACCTTGGAAAACGAAGCGCGCGCGCCCTGAGCGCCCGTCTCGGAGGTGATAAGCTGTAGAACGCAAGGTGACGGGTAGGTGCCAGCACCGTGTCGTCTTAGCAAAGCGTTGGAAACACTCGCTTCTTCGTGCAAGTGTTGCATGGTCGGCGCAACGTGAAAAATGGTAAGGTACTTAGAATTACTTATGTAGGCCTTTTCTAGTAAGAGACACACATACAGAATATTGACGTGTTGTTATAGTGCCTCAGATATGCGCGATAATTGCTTTTTAATTGACAATCGTACAAGTATGAACGCTAAACCTTGAGCAATATTGGTGGGCGCTGCGGATGGGGTCGGCCATTTGGAGTATCGTTTGGACACTTTGGTGTCATTTAGGGTACCATTAAGGGCAGACAAACTGACAAATGTACAGACAGACCAAAATTTTTGCGTCGAATGTCCCCAAAAAAAACTATGGCCTTTAAAAAAGCTCAAGGTCACAAGGCGTGAGTGAAGTTTTTTGTTTGCCCCTCCCATCTTTTCTTGTTCAGCTTCCAGCGCTTTCGTCGAGACGAGAGAAGAAAGAATGTGACTTCAGCGTGTGACAAAGCTATGTAACTCCGCTCGTATTGGACGGATTTTTCAAACATTTGCGGCGTTCAATTTGCGAGGTAATACGCTTTTCCAGTGAATTATTTCTTGGTTACTCAAAAAAGTGTTTCAGGGCCCCTTTAACATCAACAGTGTTATTAAGATTGGAATCGAAGATATCAATACGCTATTTGGTGCGTTCGTGGGAGCACCATGAACGCACCAAATATATGTCAAGTACCCACATATGAGTGGGAGTACTTGACATATGAAACTTTTGTTGTGATTCGGCAGCGTGTGTAGGAAGTCAGCACGTCTGTCTATATCTAAGGACCATTTTTATAAGTGAACCTAGCTAAAAAAACTGTCACAGCAAAAATAAGAAACAAAGGAGATATATCACTCAAAGGCTAGACACTGCCTCATTCCCTCTTCGCTTTCCTTTCGGGAAGAGTAAGAATTCAGCCTCTTCGTAAGCAAATCTTTGTTTTCTTGTTCTGTAAAAAAATTTCAAGGTATATGCACGAAGTGAATGATGATGAGTGCGTGAAGCAGTGAAATAGTTCGGTGCTACAATAAACCACCCGTGACATTAACCCCTCACGCATGTAAATGAGTGCCCAGTGGTGTACCGTTATATACAACGTACATTGGTCATAAATGGTGTATGTTGCGTTGAGTAGAAAACTACCTTTTTGCCTTCATTACTACTGCTTTCCGGTATTGCATTTAGCCGTGGCAAAGGCACGTTCCCTCGGTGGCCGTTGGTTGTTTGCAGTTATACGAAATGCATCGTAGAGCATATCGAGACGTCATCTACTGCACAAGTCAGTCGCTGTGCGTGATCGTCGTGGTCATCACCTCATCGTCTTGAGGGTCATCGTCTTGACGTGGAAGGGGTATTACCTTGCACGTGCTGTGCCTTAATGGTAGAAAGAGAAGGTTTGGCCTGAAACGCGCTTGTTCTTCATCGTCGTCAGCATCATCGTCATCGTCAGCGGTGGATACGGGACACGCCAACGCTAGACATCGGAGAAGCCTCGACCTTAAGGAGCTTCTCCCCTAAGGCCTTGTCGTACAAAAACGCTAGCAGTGGAGGTGAAGTGCTCGAAGTCACCAGTTTCACTGCGGTTGGTGCATGACGCATATACCAAGCAAACGCCCTGTTATGACGGCGTGATCTACACGTACCTTAGAACTGCATACAAGTTTTCGTTCTGCAAACGAACAAACACCGAGCTATAAGACTCCAACCCAGTGCTAAGAATGTATAAGGCGTGCAAGTGTTTAAGCGGCAACGACACCCCTCTTCTTTGTATATGTCTATATAAACCGTTTCTTTGCCTCATTTTTTTTTTTTTTTGCTAGGGTGAGCTGTTTTCTACCTACGTACAACTGACTGTAATACTGGCCGACCACATAGCATCTTGACTGCTGTTTTTGTGCGGACATCCAGTATCAATTTTTGTGGGAGTATGCTTGTTGGTGCATCTGGACAAGTGCAGTGCTGTTGAAAACGAGGACAACAAAACGAGGATACAGAAAACGAATTGACCTTGTGCACTTTGTTTGTTTATGCTTCTGTCATCAAATTCATCAGCGTTGAAGTACTGCCTCTTGTATAACCTCAACTGAGCGCTTTCAACATGTTCGGGAAATTGAGAATCAGCCTTTCAGAACTGTTTCGTGTCCCCAAGCGGCATTCGTTGACACATGAATTCATAATTTGCAGATCAAGCGCATTGATGTCTCTGGAATTAGAAACAGTGTGCAGAGCTATGAAGGAGCCGTTCATAATGTGAAGGAGGTACTAATCACTGGGAGTGCAACGTATTTGTATACGTACGCTTTTAAGCTGTAATCCATTCAACTTGAAGCGCATTATTAATAACTTGTTAAAAAGAAACCGCAAAAGGAGTGTTTACTTCAATTTTCACAGAATGAAATATATTAGTACAGTGCAAGAAAGCAGGTTTGTGAGCTTTCGTGATACTGTGAACATCACTGGTTGACAACAAAAAAAAAAGTTCCGCGCTTCGCTTAATCTACCAACGGCGACTAATACATCTATAGCATATAGGTGCAGTTGGCAGTTGCCGTCACTGGACTGCTAACCATTCTAATACTTGAGATTGTTAACCAGTCATCTATGAAAGCAAAAGAAAAGTGTTAGCAATGTCAGCGGAAACATTAAACGGCGGCTGAATAGATTAAATATTTTGCCACCGCATGGCGCATAGCTTTGAATCGGCGTAAAGTAAATATGTTAGTTAAGGTATGGTTAACCTATAAATTGAGATGAATATGCTGAGAACTGCATAAGCAATTAAAATACGTATAGAGTAAAGAATTTCTTATTGTCGGTGGCAATGTTCAACGGCAGGCGTATGACGCAACGATAGTAACGTTACAGTTGCCGCTTACATTAGAAACACAAGCAATTATTTGTCTTGGCATGCATATGGGTTACTGATTAGATCAATAAACACTTTAGTTGAACACAATATGAACACAATATTGTTTCGAAGACAGGTTGTCAATATATCCTCTATATATCACTGAAGCGACAAACTTGACAACAAGCCCAGAAATGTGGGCCCATCTTTACCGTAAACTATACGTGACCACGTTCAGACTTATGTTCGGTAAGTGTACACGCCACGAAAAGACAGCTCTGAGAAAATGCAATCAGCGGTTCATAAATCGTGCCTTCAAGCTCGTCTGGCAGCTTTGAAGACATACGGTTTCAGTGGGGACCATTTATACTCGAGATGCTGGCGGCTTTGTTCAAAGTGCCTTCTCCTTCACGGTCTGTCGTGCCACTGAATATTTCATTGTAATGGTTTTACTTGCGAGAATAAGACAAACAAGACGAAGAGTACTGACGCTGTCGGCACAAAAAGGGGTTTTGTGCCCTGCTGTTATGACAGGGTTGAAAAATGGTATTTGGGTGCCTCAAAACTTTCGCCTCGGCAAGTGACTTCTCTCTTTTGTTCTTAAACGAGTGAATGAGTTCGCTTATGCAAAAGTTTGTTTCGGTAAAACAGTTCTTGAGTTCATTCTTTCAGTGTTCATTCGACTTACACGTGTAGTTCCAAACTTTACACTGTGTTGCTGCTGCCACAGCCTACGGGCTTTTGTAGCTCCCTACATAAAGGTAAAATCACTGATATCCTATACAGTGAGCTATCAATGCGGCGAGAATAGACCACCACTTAAGCTTGCACAGATCACTTGCCTGTGATGTTTCAGTTGCCTATAAGACACGTATATATTATTTATAATTTAGCTTGGCCATGGATGCCTCCTATCTGATTGCCATCTACGGTGCCATGGGTGATATTACCAAAATTACAGGCTTATGTTGAGAGTGATACAGGCAGCTTCCGGTATAGCAAGCGCACGGAAGTAATTTTTTAGTTATGATTAACTAGAAGACGTGATGCTGCAACATAATTTATTTCTTTATTTGCTTTAGATACACAAACAACATGAAGACACAGAGAAAATAACAAAATAAACAAGCTGACACTGCCACGAAAAAGGGCACAATGAACGCCTGCCTGCTACTTCGAGAAAAGAAACACAAAAGAGGCGTGACGTTTGCAATCAGCTAATCCTAATAATAATCTATGCATTACGTGTCAGATCCACAATGTGATCAGGACAGATGCCGTAGCGGTGGGCTCTGGAAATGTGGACCATCGAGTGTTCATTAACATGCCTCGACATTGCACAGTAACTAACCTGTCATGCGTAAATAGTAACAACAAATGCAAGCACAGTCGGCGAAAGCAGTGACTAAGGGTGGCTGGGAATTGTCACGAAGATATGAGGTGAAATTTTCGCGTACGTTCCATGGATGAGGTTGACCCAGCATAAGATAGGTAGGTCGGTTAAGGTAACACCATCTTCCGTAAATAAAATATAGAAAAAACTATACTGACAATAGCGATTCGCATACACGTCGTAGTAGTTATTTCATTATTTGATGTCTAACGGCAGACCCCCGTGCAACCATTTGTTCATTTCCAACGCTCTCACGTTCCCCAAACTTAATCATTATTTCGAATTTTAGGCAGGACCGTGATCTTCTGAATATACGGTCGCTGCGCCTCACCAAGAGAAATTTCGCGGGGTACACGTGCCGTTGACCTACGTTGCAGACTCAGTTTCTCTGAAGACAATCGCAATTAGGAACAAGCAGAACTTCATTGTTTTTCTGGTACTAAGGATCCTAGGTGGTTAGAGAACGGAAGAAATAAAGACAACAAGTCTGTAAAACATAACGAATGGTAGCAGCAAAAACCATTAATTGAGGACCGCATGGTTCTAAGGGCCTGGTTGCATCACCGACATGTCTCTCTGCAGCCGCTGCTAATTGAACACTCGCCTCACTGAGTGCGCCTGGCTTATACTGGTATCAGGTTTCCCTTGTTAACTCCCCCACTTTTAACCCAAACGTCAGTAACAACAGTATGCAGTGCTTGTACACTTCATTTAATATGACAACGTTAAGCTGTTGGTAATGCCAAGCGTATGCATCTATAGCAGCATAGCTTGTATGGATTTCACTTTGAACTTCCTTCACCAACACATTGTTGTGCCCGTCTATGCTGGTCTTTAATCATATTTTCCGCTATAATTCTTAGTGATACTGGTTAGATATTTATGCAAGGTATGAATCTTTTTGGCTACATCAATATTACAAGGTTGGAATTCAGCCCCCCCCCCCAAGACTAACGCTTTCTTTGAGGCATTTTACCACCAACATGTGTATATTTGAGTCGTCTTCCTGTTCATTTCGCCACCGCAGCTGACAAAAAGAGCTTCTTGAGTTGCTTATACATATCTCTCCCTTTTTCTATTTCTTGCCTCATTTTTTTAATGTCCTTGTCTCACTTAACTCTTCTTATTTATCTCTGTTTTTGTTTCTTTCCATCCTTATTTTTTTATTTCTTTACACTCTGTCTTTCTACTTTTTTTGTTGCTCGCTTTGCTCTCTTTCTCTACTTTCTTTCCATCCCACTGACTCACAAATCTCAAATCTGTCGTACTCAGCTACACTTGGCTTATCGTCCGTCTTGTTATACAGAAAAAAAAATTCGACAGGTCCCACGCACCTTAAGATTCGACGTTATGTGAAGCATGCGGGCGAAAGGTGATTGTGTAATAACGCGATAGCATGAAGAGTTCGCTTCACGAAAATTTCGATGTTGGCGCCTATATGTCGGTGAAGGCGTGGGCATTTGTGAGCGAAAAGTCATCATCTCTTGCGCGACCCGAAAATCGAGATAGCTGCAAATACAATTACAAAAACATTCAGGTTCTGAGTGGGGCTCATACCCACGTCGTTTCAGTGGTAGGCGGGTGTTCTACCACACAGCCCCGCGTTCGCTTCGAAATATAGCGAAATAACTTCCTCTACGTGTTGCGTATACGTGCTTTGGCGATAAAACATAAATTCTTGCAGATATAATGCGTGGTACAAGCGTACGTTGCCATCGAACATCACAACATGTGATTATCATAATGACTTCATAGTTTAAAGCCAGTCACCCACTATAAAAGGCACACGCGTAACCACGCCTATTACCTAAGGCCACGTAGGGGGTGCATGATAAGTTTGAAACTATTTCATTCACTAAGTGTTTGAAAGACGCACTAGAAACCGCATATCGCTATCGCTTTCAACTTCTGATAGATAGATAGATAGATAGATAGATAGATAGATAGATAGATAGATAGATAGATAGATAGATAGATAGATAGATAGATAGATAGATAGATAGATAGATAGATAGATAGATAGATAGATAGAGACCAAAAGGGCCAGTACTACGCAAAGAAATACTTTGTAATTACTACTGTACAGCGCTATGCTGTACTCAGTTAGCATAGCTTCAAAGCCAAGTGATTACGAGGTTGCTTTTTCGTCTTGCTTTCACTGGTTCCAATCCCACTTCGCTAATGATTTTCCCGTCAATATGTCTTTTTTTCTTTTTATTATATCTCTTCCTGCCTATTTTATTATTTCTTCCTTTGTGTGTCTTTATATGCACTCGTTCCATCGCCCATAAAACTTATTGCATATAAGACCAGACATCATGATTTTATTGATATGTGGGGTTTAACGTCCCAAAACCACCATATGATTATGAGAGGCGCCGTAGTGGAGGGCTTCGGGAATTCCCACCTCCTGGGGTTATTTAACGTGCACCCAAATCTGAGCACATGGGCCTACAACATTTCCGCCTCCATCGGAAATGCAGCCACCGCAGCCGGGATTTGAACCCGCGACCTGTGAGTCAGCAGCCGAGTACCTTAGCCACTAGACCACCGTGGCGGGGCACACCAGACATCATTGTCGCATGTGTTCCAGCAGAGAAGAAGCTGAAGAAGGGGATGAAAATAGAACGTAATTATTTGTGATGACAGTTTTTGTTCTCAGATAACACACTGACTCTCAGGTCAAACATCTCCGCTGTTTAAAAGAAGTTCTGTCCAAGGTCAATGCCTCAGCGTGTGGTCATCGCCAGAGCATAATACGAAGGAAAACTGAAACTTTGAGCCAGGCGATGACACATACAAGGCTATTCAGCGCATTACTCATAACACTACCGAATGCTGCCATATCCCTACGTTTTCTATTTTCAGTCAAATGCGGTGAGAGCAAGTCATGGTTAGGAGATGAACTAGACGGACAAGCAGAGTGGTATCCCAAGAAGTATGATGTTTAATGAGAAAATTAAATGGGGGAAGTAATCTGATGATACCATTATCCTCTCCGTGGACGTGACAGTAGCTTTGTGTGAAGGTGATGGCTAGCCATCTGCGCGATGCACACGAAGAAAACTATACTCATGTCCTTTGAAAGAGGTCACTGTGAAGTCTGCGTTAGCAAAGCTTTTAGTGGTATTTTTGTGCAACCTAAAGACGATATATGTCTCTCCCTACGGCTTATGTATAGTGGTCTCACTCATCCTTTGTTATCATAGTCTTCCGTATAAATTTCCCATACATACTAAATGGACATTATAGTAATATAGACGTATTGCTACCACTGCATAGGCATGCTTGTATTTGCTGAGTTATATACCAATTCGTTGGTGTACTGTCATACAACGCCTTTCGCAAGTGTTGTACAGTCATCCATGCCTTTCACACTGAATTGTGCCACAATAACAAGCTTACGCGATATTGGCCGGCTTTATGGGCTTTAGGTTGCACGAAAGTTTACTATAACGCAAGCCTGTGGCGTTTGACTAAGTGATCCCCTTTCATATATCATCTGAAGCCACTTTCGTTTTTTTTTTCTCCATCAGAGCCACAACACATTAGCCTAGTCGCTTGTGTTGGATGCAAAAGTGATCCCTTGTAACAGAGACAGTGGTAAGCCTGCGTAACAACTGGGTTCAGAGTTTCCTCGAGGTAATTTTAGAGCTTAAAAATGTTGTTTTAGTTAGAACAAGCGTGTTTTTTTATATTTCAACATTGTTTTCTATTTGGAGGGAGGAGGGAGAAAGCAACCAACAAGAGGGAGAAGGCAGGGAGGTTAACCAGAATAACATCCGGTTGGCTACCCTACACTGGGGGATTAGAGAAGGGGACAAGAAAGACGATAAAGAGGGAAGAGAGGGAAAAGAAAAAAAAGGTGAGGGAGAGACTGACAGTAATTTCACTGCAGCGTGTAGAACTCTACCGCATGTCAGAGGCGTTCACACAAGCCTGTCTTTCTCAGGAAACACAGCAGGGATTTCACTGCCTTGTGGGCTGTCGAGGCATTTGGACGTTGCTGTAATAGCACTTGCACAGAAAGAAGCCGATCATCCAGTCGCCGCATTGCGTTGGCAAGTACTTGTCTATCTGAGGCAAATCAAGGACAAAGGCACAGCAGGTGTTCGGTTCGATATTTTCGTCGGTGCCGCAAACATTGCACGCCGCACTGTCAGTGATTCCGATTAACGTGGTATAAGCTTTCATGAAAGCAACTCCCAGCCAAAGGCGATAGAGAAGCGAAGCTGCACGTCGATGTAGGCCGGGTGGAGGCCGGAGTTGTTGTGAAGGGTCGAGCTCGTGCATTCTTTTACGTGGTATGCTTGGTGTGTTCCACTCAGTCAGTGTTAGACTGCGGGCCAGTTGACAAATCTGCTTCGCCGCATCCGCTCTTGAAAGCGGAATCGGAACGCTGTTTGCTTCTTTATGTGACGTGCGAGCAGCATGATCTGCAGAATCATTGCCGCTTATACCACAATGCCCAGGTAACCACTGAAAGACGATGTCGTGGCCTTTTTGTATTAAAAGGTGGTGAAGTTTCACGGTTTGGTAGGTCAACTGGTCGTAGCATCTGCGTCGGAGAACTAATATCAGGCGCTGTAACGCTGGTTTTGAGTCAGAAAACACAGCCCATTTACCTGGTCTTTCTTCAGAATTGATGTGTTCCAGTGCATTGCGCAGAGCCTTGAATTCTGCCGTCGTTGACGTTGTCACATGTGAAGTCTTAAAACACTGAGTTACCCCTTGTGATGGTATAACCACTGCTCCACCTGAAGTAGACGGCGTAGTAGAGCCATCTGTGTAAATGTGCACGTGGTTACTCTAGTTTTGCTCCAGTAGGAATAGACTCAGTTGTTTCAGGGCATGTGTCCGTAAGTCCGATTTTCTCCTCATTCCTGGAATCATTAATTGAACTCGCGGCCGGCTCAAGCTCCAAGGAGGAAGCAGTGGCTTTGATGGAGGTGCGTACGTCTCAGTAAACGATGAACGATGCTTGTAAACAATAGTGCCGTATGTCGTGCGGGGCCTTTCAGCAGCTAGGCTCGCCAGGTGGTGAGAAGGGGTCCTGGCATAATGCCTGAGGTTCATGCGCATTGTCTCGGTAATAATATGCGTCTTTATCGAGTAATCTTGAGCGATGGCAATGGTTTCAGCCGTTGAAGCACTGTGGGGTAATCCAAGGCATACCTTAAGTGCTTGGGCTTGAATGCACTGAATTGCGCGCAAGTTGGTCTTGCCGGTGTTAGATATTGCAGGTAAGCTGTACCGTAAGAATCTGATAAACAGCACTCTGTACAGTTATAGCATGGATGGTATGGGCACTCCCCAATTCTTTCCTGCAAGGAATTTGAACATGTGGCATGTTGCGATCAGCTGCTTCTTCACATAGTTCACGTGTGGAGTCCACGACAGGTTTCTGTCTGTTATGACTCACAAGAACCTGTCGCTTCTGCTGAACGATATGTATTCTTCATTAATCGATATGCTTTAAGCAGACAATGGTTTCCGCGTGAACGCTACCACTGCACATTTTCCGCAGGACACCTCGAGGCCTTGTTTACGAAGGTAGCATGACGTCATTGTAGCAGCCTTCTGAAGGTGGGCGCGAAGTTGAGGCCTTGTCACATCTGATGTCCAAATGCAGATGTCATCAGCGTAGACAGAAAGTTCTACAGTGCTAGGTAGCTGCTCGACTAGACCGATTAGAGTTAGGTTGAAATGTGTAGGGCTTAGCACTCCTCCCTGAGGAACTCCTCGGCTGCTGTAATAATCAGGTGTTGAGCCATTTGCTGTCATCACGTAAAATGATCTCAGCTGTAAGTAGCTGTACACCCACATATATATCCTGGCACCAAGACCTACTGTTTCCAAGGCACTAAGGATGGCTTCATGGGTAACATTGTCGTAAGCTCCCTTAACGTCGAGAAACAGGGCAGCGCACAGTCTCTTACCGGCTTTTGGTGTTGAACATATGTCACCAGATCAACAATGTTGTCGATTGACGAATGGCCGCGCCTGAATCCGGTCATGGATACTGAATAGATTTCGTAGTGCTCTAAATACCACTCCATTCGTGTTAGAATCATTCGTTCCATCGTTTTTCCCACACAACTAGCAAGAGTGATAGCACGGTATGAGGCAATATCCAAAGAGGATTTACCAGCCTTTACAAGTGGAATGAGGCGACTTGACTTCCATGCCTGGGGAACTGTGCCAGTCTGCCAGGAGTCGTTGTATAGGCGTATAAGAGTGCCTTCCGAGCTTCGTCTCCAAGATTACAAAGGGCACGATAGGTAATGCCGTCAGGTCCGGGTGCTGAAGAACGTCTGCACAGTGTCAGTGCCGCCTCTAGCTCATCCATAGAAAACTGGCATTCCATACGGGGATCACGTGAGGGTGGTGGGTTGTCAAATGTTCCCATTCTTGATACTGTGAAATTGGAATCACCGGCAATTCTTCGACAGAAAAATTCTGCGGTGTCAATCTCTTTGCATCGAAGGTGAAGTGCCAGAGTTGTAAACGGGTGTCGCTGACCCAAGGTTGTGCTAAGACCACGGACAGTTCGCCATATCAGTGATAGGGGCTTTCGTGGATCCAACGACTCGCAAAAGGATGTCCAATGTCGCCTAGCCAGTTTATCCATGTGCAGCTGCATTTTCTTTTGAATGCGTCTAGCCAGCCTTAAATCATCCATGCACTTTGTCCGTCGGTACCTTCGTTCTGCACGACGGCATATTGCGCGAAGTTTCTCAAGCTTGATGTCGAAATCGGTGCGCTTGTGACTAGTCAACAGTGAATGCGTGGTATTCTGCAGGACATCCTTTATCGAGTCCTCTAGGTTATATGTTGAGCCGTTGGTACAGCAGTCTTCCATTAACATTTTGAATTGCGGCCAATCGGTGTATTTGAGGCCTCTTGAAGACTTGGAGCTAGTGAAACCTTCTATACAGAGGTAAGTTGGTATATGGTCGCTGCCCCGCATTTCCAGATCCTAAAACCAGTGCACTTTCCTGGTAAGTGAGCGAGAAACCAATGTAAGGTCCAGGCAGCTGCTATAGGCCGATCCGCGTAAATATGTAGGGCTTCCATTGTTACAAACGCAGAGTTCGTACTCCGAGGCTAAGGACACCAGTTTTCTTTCTCTAGAGTTGACCCTTGAGCTTCCCTATAGGAAATGGTGGGCATTGAAGTCGCCAGTGATCACCTTGGAGTCGATGTCAGAATACCGCGTAAGCGCTCGCAGTCAAGGCGGCTTGATGGAGATAAGTAAGCTCCGATAATCGTGAAACAACCTTATCCTTCTTTACAGTAAGGCACACATACTGATCGATCGATTTGTGGGGTTTAACGTCCCAAAACCACCATATGATTATGAGAGACGCCGTAGTGGAGGGCTCCGGAAATTTCGACCACCTGGGGTTCTTTAACGTGCGCCCAAATCTGAGCACACGGGCCTACAACATTTCCGCCTCCATCGGAAATGCAGCCGCCGCAGCCGGGATTTGAACCCGCGACCTGCGGGTCAACAGCCGAGTACCTTAGCCACTAGACCACCGCGGCGGGGTACACATACTGATTCCCTTGATCAGGCGAGACTCTGTGGTGAACGTAAGTGAGGTCATGGCGCATGAATACAATAACTTTGAAGTCTCTGTGAGTGGAGGACATAAAGCACTCATATCCTGACAGCTTGATTGAAGCAGACAGGTTGGGTTCACAAATCACAATAATGGGGAAGCGGTTCACAAATACAAACTGTCTAAAGTCAGACATGCGCGACTTCAGTCCTCTGAAAGACAGATACATTCTTGACTTACGCTCGAAACGACGGTGCCTCTCTGGCCATGGTTTTACCTTAGAGCTGCAAGCACCGGACTCAGGGTGTCCAGCACATGCAGTGTGGTCTGCGCAGCTGAAGTCTTCATATTACTCAGAAGAACACGCGTGGTACTCATCAGCGATTGCAGCAACCTTATCACTTGATCTTCATTCATCGCATCACTGGTTTGAGAGGTCGTCGAGGGCGGCGGGATTTGATGCAGCTCCGACGTAGGTTGACTTCGTGGAAGTGAGGGCCACTGTTCGGAAGGTGCGACTGCTGACCATTTTTTCTGTTTGGCAGCATCCGTCTTCAGTGAGCTCGGTGTTTGTGGGTCAGCCTCTTTGATAGAGGATGACATCTCTCTATTGGTAGAGCAGTTTTTCCGTGATGGTCTCCGCCCACGACGCTGTCGTCGGCGTAGTGTAGCGGCAGCTTCCCTGTGCGTTGAATTGTCTCGCACAATACGCCTCGCACCATACGCCACCAAACGAGCACGCCGTACCACGTGCTCGTTTCGCACCCGCGGGCAATCTTTGGATGAGGCCTCATGAGCACCGTGGCATTTTGGACATCGTAACACGGTGGCACCGCAGGCGTCTTTTGAGTGAGACTCAGCGCACCGCGGACACACAACTTTGTTCTCACAGACACCTTTTACGTGTCCCATCTTGAAGCACTTGTAGCATTGCAGCGGCTTCAGTATGTAAGGACGCGCTGAGTGGCTAACATGGCCAACTTTGACATACTAGGGAAGGCTGTCTCCCTCGAACACAAGCCTCAAGCATCGTGAGTTGCCGAGTGTGGTAATGTGCGTGATGCGGGTGCCTTCTGTCGCTGGCTTTATTAGTATTGGCAGGTCATTAGCTGGGATAGAAAGATCCACATCATAAATGACGCCTACAGTGCCATTACAACCTGTAGCGACCATTGGCCGAACTTTCACGTTGCCGATTTCTGTTATGTGCCGAAGGCTTTGCAGTGCGCTACGGTGCATAACGTCTACAGCAAGGACATTCTTCCGTGCATTGATCCTCACGTCTTTGATCTCATTCGGTGCGGTTTTCTCGAGAAGCACAGAAATAACTTGCCTGTTGAGGAGTCGCAAGTTAGATTCAGGGTATTCGGGCATAAACAGCATGGTGTGCGGCCACCTCTGTGGTGCAGTCTTAACGGTGGAAACACTTGCCGACGATGCCGTCCGCAGCAGTCTTCGTTTTGTAGATCGATTCATGACGACCGTGAAGTCATTATCCGATGACTCAAAGCCGTCCGAGTACAAATCGGTTGCCTCGCTGTCCGTGTGGCTCGACGCGTTGCTACGCTTCCTGAACGACGAAGCTTGGCGCGACGGTTGCACGCCTGGAACATTCTCAGGTGTGTCCTGAAGCATCACCGCAAAGGAGGGAGCGGCAGCTCCCAGGATTTCCAGGAAAACAAATTGAAAATACTCAGACACGGGCACAAGCGTTGTGTGAGAGAATCACATCGTCGTCGTCCTATCCGTTTTCTTTTTGCCTGCGAAAGAAACATATAAAGCTAACGCACTGTGTTTAGAAGTGCATGCACGGACTGGTGCTTTTGTTATTGACGAAAACGTGTTTCGCCAAGGGTACTTTCGGTAAGACGTTATGCACATCTATGTTTCTCTACCGGGGCTCCAAGTATTGACGAATTCATCCGAAAAGCGTGTTCAAAGTATTTTAAAGAAAATTGAAGCACATGCTTTTCCTGCGATTTAGCATTGACTGTGTTCATGGCGAGAGAGAAAGAGAGAAAGCGAGAGAGAGAGAGAAAGCGAGAGAGAATGCTAGTCCTACTAGCTGTGAAGAAACCTGCGTCTTTTATTCTCACGGTACTGGCGAGACAATCAGCATGTCACCCGTAAGTTCTGTTAATCTCTGACGTTTCCTTTATTCCCAAGATGTCGACAAGTGCCCGAAGTGCTAATATAATCTCCGCTAGTCTTGCTATACAAATTAGAAACTATAAATTACGTCTGCGCATGTTACCGTTATTTTATATCAAGGATAATATAGTAAATTATTTATAACATTGCGTAACCAAATAGACCAAAGTACTATTGACAAACAACATCCTGGATTTTGAACTGAGTACTGCTATAGGCTTCGTTTATTTTATTAAATAAAATATTAGGTTCATGCATGGTTCACATTACGCTTTTCCTTGCATTCTTGTTAGTCCTTTTTTGGGCCTGGTGGCACCAAAATAAGGACAGTAATTGAATAGAGGCAAAGCGATGTGATAATTTCAAAAGACAAGACTTTAATAACTGAACCACCTTAGTGCAGTAACGCTCATTGTTTTAAGCTAAAGCAAACAAATCTGCAAGTATATTTAGGATTATATAACAGCAAGGTTCTACGCCACAAAACCACAATATGATAATAAAAGACACCGTGCGGAAGGCTCCAAAATTTAGGCCATCTGGTGTTTTCAATGTGAAGCATTTCTTCGCTTACTGTAGGCACTTAGAGCGTCTTTCTGCGTATCTATTTATCTAGCCCCTTACGTGTCGGTGCTCTCATGACCACCTCTTTAACTTGGGGTAAACCAAATATACTATCGGTAGGTAAACTTCTTTAACATGAATAATGTCACAAACACGTCACGTACTTCAACAAACGCTTTCCGAAAAAAATCGGCAGATCCCACGTACCTGACAATCGACGTTATGCGAAGCATGCGAAGGGAAGGTGACTGTATTGCATTTTTTTATTGAGCGACATGTCATGAAATGACACTAAAAACATGTACAAAATATGCACGCACAGACAAATGTTGAAGAGTTGCAGACATTTATATAAGCAATTGTTTGTACTTGCGCAACGATGCCAACTGTAACATGCGTATTAGCAACACCATAAGCAGATACGAAGCGCTGATGCTCGCGAGGATGCTGGCCCTGGAGACTGCTACATAAAGCAACTTCAGCGCATGGCAATAACCGCAATTGACGTTAACCCGACGTGACGGCTGTATCAAAGGAGTGCATATGTAATGTTTATAAAATTGGGTAGGCAGCACGGCAATTACAATTAGCGTCTATTTGAAAAGTATTTGAAGGCTTGATGTCGCCTTCACCAAAGCTTTCGCCTTCCGAATCAGCATGGAAGACAGTGCTGCTTGCGGTCATTGCGGCAGCGATGAAACTATAGAGCACGTTCTCTGTCACTGCCCTCGTTACAGCGTGCAAAGACGGCAACTAGCTGCGGCGTTAGCTCGCCTTGACGACAGACCTTTGTCTGAACAATCAGTGCTTGAAAGGCGACATGATTTGTGTGCTCACAGAAAATCAGTGCAGGCCTTACTGAACTTTTTGCGTGGCAGTGGCCTATTGTATAGACTATAGCACCCCAGCCCCCCCCCCCCCCTTTTTTTTTTTGCACGCGTCTATTTCCCTCTTCGCTTTCATTCCCATCTTTCTTCCCCATTCCCCCTTCCCCTAGTGCAGGGTATCAAACCGGATGGTCCATTTTCTGGTTAAATTCCCTGCCTTTTCCTCATTTTGTTCTCTCTCTCTCTCTCTCTCTATTTAAAAAGTAGTCTCAAGACCTCACGTAGCTCTTTCGTAAAATGCTTCATTGCCACGCAGAATGCTTGGTTTTTATTCCAGCTGGGACTTTGACATTTTATTTTTTGCATTCGTCGGGTCAACGCAACCGATGTCGGGTGTTTCTTAACGCTCGCGCGTTGAAATTGCCCATCTGTGTTGTCGTCTTTACTGCGTAGATACCAAGTGTCAATCACATGTGGCACATACCCGCCTACCAGGGGCACATACCAGCCCGTGTGTATTCGCCACTGTCTGGCGGGAAGTGTTTGACGACGCACACGACAGGATCGTGACATTCATTTCTTGACCAGCACGTCAAATTTATGAAACTATCTTACCCTCCCGTGCTAGTTTTGGTTTACGCCAGGTTAAGCGGGTGACCACGAGAGCACCCAAACGTAAGCGCGTAGATAGATAGATAGATAGATAGATAGATAGATAGATAGATAGATAGATAGATAGATAGATAGATAGATAGATAGATAGATAGATAGATAGATAGATAGATAGATAGATAGATAGATAGATAGATAGATAGATAGATATACGCTCAAAGTCGCCAAGTTCGCTAAGAAATGCTTCGCATTTAAAAACAGTGGCACAAACCCGGGGTGGGTATGCGCCACTGGTATGCGGGTATGTGTCACAAATGAAAATCTACGCAGGAACGGCGACAATAGACATAGGTAATTTTAATGCAATGTTGTTTAGGCAAAAAACGAACATTGGCAGCATTGACTGGATGAATCTAAAGAATAAATATCCTTGTCCCAGCAGGAGTTAGGCGTGGCACTCAAGTATTCTACCACAAAGCCACGCCTGGTCTCGGAAGTACCTTTCAAATAGACCGTAATGTTCGTGAAACGTCAATGGTGGTTGCAGTGCTGGCTTTCCAATTTTATAAACGTTACATATGTTATCCTCTCATACAACCATCATGTCGGGTAAACATAAACTGTAGCCAGGTGTTATGCGCCTAAGTTTATTTACGTAGCAGTGTCCCGGACGACGATCCTCGTGACCAGCAGTGCTTTATATCAGCTTACCGCTTCTAGTGTTGCTAATATTCATGTTGCTGTTGGCATCGTTACGCAACTGCAAACAACTGATGATTTAAAGCATACGCAGTTGTTTAACCTATGTGTGCTGCATGGAATTGTACGTACTTTAAGCGCAATTTCGTAATGTCTCGCTCAATAAAAAGTTACAATGCAGTTAGCTTCCATGCGCATTTTTCGCATAACATCCACACCCAAGGTACGCGAGATCTGCCGAGCTTTTTTCAACGTTTACTGACACCAAAAAGTACACGGGCTTCAAGAATTTCGCCTGTATCGAAATATGACCACCGCAGCCGGAATGAAGCAGTGACTTGCGAGATAGCAGCCGAGCAATATAAGTGCTACCAACCGCGGCAAACATCCGCAAGTATAGGATGTATTAGTCGGTGGTGTGCTGAGAGAGCAAGAGAGAGATAGAGACATTTATTGAAGGAAGCTCGTGAGTCCCTTATTCCAGGAACCCTCTGGCTTGGACAGCCCGCCGGGATCGAGCGATGAGTTGACGTTGCTCGACCAGGTTCGGCGGGGAGATCGCAGCCTCCCACGCTTCACTGAGGAGGTCTTGGTCCACATCTGGTGCTGCTGCTTGTAGTGTCGGGACGCTTACTTTGCACTGCAGCAGGAGGTGCGCCACAGTGTCTGCCACATTGTAGTGAGTACAGATGTAGCTATGCAACGTTGGCCTCATATGGTGCAATAGTACGCCGTGGGTGAACGTGTTGCTTTGGAGACGCCTGTAGTCAGTCCCTTAGTATCTTGTGAGTTTTGGATGTGGCGGAGGGTATGACCTGCTTTCTAGCCGATAATGTTGCAGCAATGCATCGTGTGGATTCCGGGTCATGAAGGTCTCGAAGGAAATGACGCGGCACACACCGCAGCCCACGAATGCGTCAACCAGGCATTCCGGTACGATATCCGAGCCACCTCCCACTCAACATCAGAATTAGAGGCAACAGAACCCGTACCACTAACGTGGTGTGCTGAGAACAAAAATTTTTCTCACACGTTACAAACCCTCTCACTGAAAAGTTTGTCACATGCCTTGCATATTAAAACCTGTTGAATAACACAATCTAAAAAGCCTCCATCATCTCTCTGGTAAATTTGTCTCGATGGCGAAACAAGCAAGCGTTTTTGTCCTCCAACGAAAGGGAGAGAGAAAGATGCGTGAGCAAATTATTCCTGGCACTTGGTGAAAAGGTGGTTTGGATACCTAGCTTCAGCGCTGTAAGGTTCAAAAGACTGGTAGTATTTTTAGACTGCCGCACATGTATTTGCAAGTAGGTGTGAAAACTATTTACTTTTAGTCGTTTTCTTTTTTTTTCTTGGGTCTTTACGCATGTGTCGATTTTCTTCGTGATTAGGCTCTTCTCTGTACCCTGTTTGCTCTGCTGCGCAGTTGCCATGGTGTACCATGTGGCCAGGTCTTCTGCCTAATGTATATGTGTTCGTGCCTTATAATAAAGTTACGTTGTAAGTTTAGCGCCTTGTCTTCTTTCTTCCGTCTTTGTCTGTATAGTTGCGCTGCTTACATCCAAGCTTGAACCACACGCTAGCCCAACTTTCGCTTCCAGTATCGTAATCGTGGGTGAATTTTCGCTTCTGTTTTATACCAACTTTAGTGGTTTAGTGGTTGTCTGTTATACGCCCTTCATTGGAATATGCCTCAATCGTCTGGGACCCATACACAAAAAGGAACATTGAGGCTCTCGAACTAATTCAACGCAAAGCAGTACGTTTTATTTACTCCAAGTACCGAAGAACTGATTCCCCCACAAACCTTATGAAAGAAAACAGTATACCCACACTTGAAAAACGTCGTAAAACTCACAGGCTCAAATTTCTTTTTCTTTTAAATAACAACAAGCTGTCAGTAAACCGTGATTTGTATCTGAAACCGCTTACGACAAGACAAACCCGGCATCGACAAACTCATTCATTAACACCGTATTTCGCCAGAACAAACATTTTCAAATACTCGTTCTTTCCTCGAACCATAAACGACTGGAACTGCCTACCTCAATCGTTAACCAGCTCTTTAGAGGCACTTGAGCGTATTTAACCATGACCTATGTTTTTGTATCTTTTGTATATGATGTAACCTTTTTGTTCTTGCTGTTTTACACCTATGTGCAATGTTATTATATTTGCCCCTCCTGCTGGGGCCCTTAAATGGGCCTGCAGTATTTTGTAAATAAATAAATAATAATAAATAAATTTTGCGCGAGTGAGTATCGTGCTCATTTTATAATTGCTGATTGACTGACTGAGATGAGATAATATGTTGAATGCCATTTTATGGCCTTTATTTAGGTGCATCTTAAAAAATGTCGAATAACAAGGTGAATTTGTAGTTAATGTCACAATCAGAACGTGGTTCTGATGCTCTAGTTTTTTTTCCTTATTTTATTCACCACACCCAAGATTTCTCGCTAAATAATGGGCGAATTCAGCGTTTCTCTTTCTCTTATTAGCCTCCCTGACTTCAAAATGTGTGCTCAAAATATAGGGTCTATGCGCTATTTGTAAATGGTGCGAACAAACTTATTTTAATATGTACGCTGAATAATACAAATGCAATAAATTGTTACTTAGTACTTCACTTATTCTTTTGTGTTTCTCTCCATTTTGCATTACGTGCGTAACTTGAAACATACGATAAGAATTATTGAGGTTTTACTTCGTTCCACTGCCTGGATGGCCCAGTGAATACGTGATTACACCAAGGTCTGAAAGCCAGCGCCGCATACAGGATAGTCATAGACATATTTCCGCATGTAATGTGAATATTGTCCAACAATAAACATTATTATTGGACGATTGTCCAACAATAAAGATGGAGGTAATTATGCTATGTGGCCGCATAGCCGCTATAGAGCACGCCATTTCATTGCGATCCGGAATGACTTTTCTACTGCGTGCCCCCTCCCTCTTTTTTGTTTTCTTTGTCTTGCTCACATTGAAACTCCTCCTCCTCAGGTTGATGAAACTATTGTCTCAGCCAGTGTTATGAAACCCTGCCGTAGTCTTTAAATTATGCCTACTGAGGAGGTCTTCCATAAAATAAGGAGATGCATATAGAAAAGCCATAAACACAACACATATATTTTGTGGCATTTAATTGACCGTTCTAGGAATGCTCTGCTCCACCTCAATTAGTGTGTATCGGATTTCCGCACCCCGTCATGGTGGTCTAGTGGCTAAGGTACTCGGCTGCTGACCCGCAGGTCGCGGGATTGAATCCCGGCTGCAGCGGCTGCATTTTCGATGGAGGCGAAAATACTGTAGGCCCATGTGTTCTGATTTGGTTGCACGTTAAAGAACCCCAGGTGGTAGAAATTTCCAGAGCCCTCAACTACGGCGTTTCTCATATTCATATGGTGGTTTTGGGATGTTGAACCCGATGTATCAATCAATCGGATCTCCGAAAGTGTTTTTTCTTAATCATGTCATCTCAATCTGCTCAATGTATTCAAAATTTGTAGTTATGCGCATTCATCTTCTTGTGATGGGCAGCGTTTAACCCATACGCATGCTCGACCATTTGCTCAATCTTCTTTCTTATTGCCTTTTTTAAGCGTTTAGTATGTTGTGGTTAAATCTTTCGTCTGAACGTCAGCCAGATGGCGTCGGCATAGCCCATTTGGGTATTATGC
>NC_134700.1:213839776-213862276 GCF_043290135.1 Rhipicephalus microplus
CAAGCATTCGAAGAACTTTATTGCGAGCTCCTCGAAAGCAGTGCCCACGAGAAAAGAGTGTTTTGAATACATGAGAAGGAAGCAAGCAGTTCCGTATGCATTCTGGTAGGAATGTTTGCGCACTACCAAGGGTACTAATTTTCTGAGTGGTCATGTCGCCTGCAGACGTCAACTGCATGAATACGTGTAGTGTCAGTAGTCAGTTGAGCTAAGTTTAAAACCATGTTGCTAATCACAAAAGTGGTACATCTGAGTAGGTAAGAAAACGTAATGGTGACTACGCGTCGCTTGTTAAGGGAAAGAATATTGATGCTGCTAGGTGGACACGTCTAATTCATTGCTCTCTAAATTACTCAGTACGACTTACCGAAACCAAAGTTTTTAAAGGGAGTGTAAGCTACTGACAATAAATTAGACGTTAACGAGTGAAGATAACTAAAAAAACTCTGTCAGGAATGGAACTCAAGACATACCAAGGCTCTCTCGCGGCTTGCCCTAAGCAGCTGCGCGAAGTGAGGCGAATATTACGTGTTCTTTTTCCGTGTGGGCGGCTGTTCGAAAACGAACGATTTCCTCAAGTCGGCATCTCACAATTAGTGGAAGAGTCCGGGTTTTAGTAAGGCCACTCTTGGGGAACCAGCTGCTCTTAGCGAGTTACGAGTGCCGGCTGTGCATCCCCACTGCCTCCTAATTCACCTCTCAGCTGCAGCGCGTAAGCACGTCGGGCCTCCTTGAGTTATTTTTAGAGCATCCAACACTTGAGAACCCGGCAGAAGACAAGACTAAAAGAACACCGACTGAAGGGAATGTGAACGGCAGATGAATGTCTTTACCACCGCGCAGGCAAATGAACGATTAAAACCACAGTGTCTGCGCGAAGGCTGACCCTTGAGTGAAACGAGACTTGGACGTACTTAAGGAAGGAGATTCCAGATGCAAGAAATGAAGCTGACCGTCATGGGATTGGTATTAGCAATGACGAGCAAAATGGGCAGGTGGGGCTCGGAGGCAAGCACGAGCACCACTTTCTCGGTACTAGAAGGCTGCCAGTAACTGAAGGGGCTGTAGTTGTAGTTAATCGAATGCATTCTTTAAGTAAGTGATGTTCAAAATTTTATTTCTCATTGCTGTGATCAATTAACAAGCTCTTTTGATAGCTCAAAAGTTATGTTCGTGGTAGCGCATAGCCTAAAACATGCCAACAATACGTTTGCTCACATCAAGTCGTTCACCCATTTTCTCAGTGCCCCATCAGTCGCCCGGTGAATCGACCTTAAACCGAATGCCAGAATGAATAAATGAATTCATGAATCAGTAAAAATGTAAGTAATTAGGCTAAACTCTTGGTTTTTACCTTAGCAAACAGTTTTTTTTTCATCCACTTAGTCGGAGAAGTACCAGCCAAACGGGCTCACTAATTTACTTGTCTCAGTTGATGACCACGAGCACATGCTCCTCCACAGATCGCCCAATCAACAATTTCGACATTTCCACAGATAAACTCACCAAGTCCGCTCAGCAACTCTATACCAAGCTTTAAATATTTGTACTTGGCTGACTACAAGGCTTTGCCCATGGCCTGTCAATCGTACTTTAAACGTTCCTTTCATTGCGAAAACGATCGTAGGACACTCCAGGCGCATTCTCGCCGTCGTCATCTTGTTTCTCACGAAGTCCAAATTTATGATAACAATACCCCACGCGTTCTATATTCTGCGTGCGAGTGAAAGCATGTGAGCACTACTGAAGATGACAGCTCCAGAAGCTGTATGGGTGCGGGGTGCTCCGGCGAAAGGGTATAGCTGTGTCCCTCGGCCAGGAATTGAGAACTTTGACCAGCCATGTGCGGTCATCTATGGTCATACGCACCCAATCTTTGCATGAAGTCAGCTGATGGCCCATACAATTGTATTGTTCTATTTCATCGCCAAGTCTGCGTGAAGCAGTGTACAGCACGAGAGTCGCATCACTGGCTGCATCATTTGCGTATTCTTGCACCAGCGTTTTGTTAGTTATGCCTGGTGCCATCATAAAGGAGCGGATTTCATGCCCCACTCTCAATAAAGTTTCAACTTTTAGCTAGATCATTTACCATTTTGGGGCTCAGAGTCAACAAAGTGCGGACTTGCGCTTGACGTGATTGGATAATGAAGCAAAAAAATAATAATGGAGTGGTTGTCTTTCTAAGACGTGGAAAGCAAAAGTTTCTGCCGCATCAGCTGAAACGTGCAGTCTATTTCAAGTTGTTTGTGAGGTGGGTTTCATACATCAAGATGCCTGATTATCCATCTCTGTACACTTTCGTCAAAAAAAAAAGGCAGATCCTGCGTACAGAGCGAGTAGATGATATGTGAAGCACGAATGAGGACGGTCCATATGTCACTTCAAAATCCACACGACGTTACAAGACATACGTCAATCATGTCGTACATGACTACCATATCATGATTATCATGTTTGCGCCTAGCATTTCTGTTTGTCGTCCATTCACATCACGTAATTCTTAATTTCGTTTATGCGAAGCTAGCGAAACGAGCGTGAGCGCGCTATGAGCGCAGCATATAGTCATGTTTCACATGACACGCATGTCATGATTATCTTGTTTGGTCATGTCATCTAATTAGCTTCATCGTCCGTTCACGCCACGTAACACTAAACTCGGTATATGTCTTGCTAGCAAAATGGCCGCGAGCGCGCTATGAACGTAGCATGTAGTCATGTTTTACGTCATATCACGATTATCATGCTTAGACGTGTCATGTACCTTCGTCGTCCATTCGCGTCACGTAAAGCCGAATATGGTATATGCAAAGCTTGCCATACGGCCGCGCGCGCTTTCTGACCATGGTATGTAGTCATGTTCTTACGTGACACGCATGTTATTATTACCGTGTTTGCACCTGTCCTATCTTTTCGTCATCCAATCACGTCACGTAATACCAAATTTCCTATATGTGAAGCTAGCGAAACGACCGCGAGCGCACCATAAGCGTAGAGTGTTGTCACGACTTACATGACATGCGTATCATAATTTCCACGTTAGAACCTGTCACTCATGCTCCCCATGCAGTCATGGCATACCATACCAGTTTTCCAATACGCCATGTTAACGAAACCACAGCAAAAGCAGCAAGACTATGACATAAGAATCATGACTTAAAAGGATGATATTCATGACATACTTTTCATGATTTTCCAGTTATGACAAATCACTTATGCTTGTCATGCAGTCATGTTATGCCATACCAATTTTGGTATAGATACCATTTTCAAAATGGCCAGGAGAGCTCAAGGTCGTAGGCGGCTAGATAGATAGATAGATAGATAGATAGATAGATAGATAGATAGATAGATAGATAGATAGATAGATAGATAGATAGATAGATAGATAGATAGATAGATAGATAGATAGATAGATAGATAGATAGATAGATAGATAGATAGATAGATAAATAGATAGATAGATAGATACGGTCAAAGTCGCCGAAGTTCGCTAAATGCTTCGCATTTAAAACAATAACAAATGATGGGGAAGAAGAATGGAATGTTCCTCTAGTGAATCCGGCTAGCCAACCCAAGGCGAACACTGGCGGTCTCCTGCTAAACGACGTTCTTAAACATGTGGTCATGTAGCAGTGACAAAAAGCACGCAGAAAAGTTTATTTTCAATTTTTCCTTCAACTATAGACTTCTGCGAATATTGAGTCAACTTCACCGGCCCATCTACGATATATTTTCTCTTCAGTTTCGTTATTCCTTAAGCGCAGGTCAGAGTACCGAGTGCCTAAACGTTCCTTGGGTATTCGCAGGGGACGTATCAGGACAACGTTTACGCTTCCGAGACGAAGTCTCAATCTCATTTGAGCTCCCGTAAATATCCCCAGAAACCTGGCCATCAGTCAACCAGCAACACCTTTTTAGATTATCTGCTCATCTTGTGCTTTTGATACTATTCTCTCTTTGCTTATTTTTGTTGCACGCAATATTAGAACTCACCGAATGAGTGTGCTCAAGAAGAACTGAAAAGGTGTTCAGGCACTCCTTATCGAGCTTTCCGAGAAAACACACCTGTACATTTCCACACAATCTTAGTTACAGCGGTCTGTTGTGAAAGAAAAAAAAACTTCTCCAAAGTAAGCCTGCCAATCTCCTTCACACAATTAGGCACACGTTCAGTTCACAAGAAGTTTCTCGGTAATTGTGGAACCCTAATGCCATCCATTCATTGAATGCATTAAAGTGTGTGCTGAGCTTTGGGTGCACGTTGAAGAACCCCAGGTGGTCAAAATTTCCCTGCACTGAGCCCTGCACTACTGAGCCCAGCACTACGGCGTCTTTTATAATCATGCGGGGGTTTTAGGACGTTAAACCCCACATATCGATTGAAAGCATTAAAGTGTTATGTATGTTAATTTGCACATGGATAAGACGAACAAGCCTACCACTTATTCAAAAAAAAAAGATTGTTAGCATGTCTGCGTCCTTTATGTAGCGTGAGCTACGCTGGCCGTGGTTGATCAGTTTCGCATGGCTCACGGGGAGCAGTTCAGTGCATGCGCGATGAGTAGTGACGTCATACGGCATGCAGCTGGCGCTTCGGAGAAGGCCTGGAAGCTCTTGAGGTGGCGTGCCACTAGTGGGCTGGCTTTTGACTCACGTGAGACCGCTCAGTCATTAGAGCGTCCGTCTATCTATCCGTCCGTGGTTCGTTCGTCTATCCATCCTTCCGTACGTTCGTCTGTACTTTCTTCATTCATCCATCTATCCGTACCCTCGCGGTTCATCTGTTCGTTCATTCGTACTTTGTCCGTCTATCCCTCTGTGGTTTGTAATCCATCCAACCACCCAACCGTGGTTCATCCGTCCGTCCGATCATCCATGGTTCGTCCGTCTGTCCCTCTGCAGTTTGTTCATACGTCCGTCCGTCCATTTGCGGTTCATCCACCCTCCCATCCGTCTATCCGTCGTTGGTCCGTGCACATTTATTGATAGAATGACGGTGGCACTGGTAGGTTCCCGCTTTCGCTGGTATCTGTTCTAAGTGAGCCATCCAGCCCGTTTAATCAGCTTAAAGGGGTTGTGTCATACAATTTCGAGGCTGAAGCAAGCCTTTGGTAGGTTTTCTGTGTATGCTTCAGCACTCCACAAGAACAATTGGTCAACTCAAACATTTTTAATATATTTAATTCACCTCTAAAGCGTACCTAAATGCTCCTTTTTTCGACCGGAGCCATCGCAAGCGCGCCCAGAACTGCAGTAGCTCTCTTGAGCGGCCAACAAAAGTTGCAGTAGCGTAGGCGTGCGCATGCTTCCCCTCCAAAAGTAACAAATGTTCATCGCTGACTTTGTGCCCCCTTTCTTATTAGGTCACTTTGTGGGGCTGTGTTTGCACAACTTCCCTCGTAGGTGACTATGGGAATGGCTGCCCACTTATCCCCGTCTCGTGCGCATGCCTATTGTAGTGAGGGGAGGGACCTCTGGAGACCTCCGCCACGTAAGTACTGGCAAAGTATCGCGGATGCTACACGTTTGTTTTACAGGGGCTTGTGTGGCACGTGTGTGCGAGAAAGCCAGTAAGAGCAGACGATAATCCACCCGACTTGCGTCACAGCCTTGTGTGGCCACGTGGCCAAGCTAGACTGCAACGTCACCGCCAAATTCTGCGCAAAGTAACCAAAACCAAAAAAAGATCCACATATAAGGGGATAATAATTTATTTAATGAGAATAAATTAATCTTCGTGTGTGTATCGTGCTTTCTGGAGCTGTAAGAAACCATAGCAGCAAGAAACGCGCAAACCACAAAGACGGTGGCACCACCGTATTAAGATAATCCCTGTGATTTACACTGGCCACGAGTGTTATTCGATGGATATTATAACAGCGATTTTCGAAGAGCATTCAGGCGCATAGATGTGTGTATGAAATATAAATATCAAGAGGTATATTTCGTAAAAGATAGTACAGTAAAGTCGGCAGGTGTAAGACAGGTGGCTGTTGATATTTTTAGATAGCTCATTTTCGAAACATAGTAGTAGTAGTAGTAGTAGTAGTAGTAGTAGTAGTAGTAGTAGTAGTAGTAGTAGTAGTAGTAGTAACTAAATTCTGATTTTCGGCAAATCGAATACCAGTAAACCTTACTGTAGTTGGTATTGGTTTGCTTAGCCATGAAATTTGCTTCTGCAGTGACGCTAAAGCTAATAAGACCTTTCATTTTGAATGCATCTCATCGTACCTACGTTTGAACCCTGTTAAGGTAGCCTGAATTGTTAACTTGATATGGAAGCACTTGGTAATAATTTGATTTATTTGGTTTGTTTTGTTGGTGGTTTTGTGTAAACAACTGGCCTCTGTAAGGCATTGTGCGATTGAGTGTTAAATATAAATGTAAAGAAGAGAGGTAGGACTTAACACCTCAAAAACTCTACCGCGCATTCCCGTGGTAGCAGGCTGCGCGTGCCACGAGTAAGCATATGAGAGGCTGAAGAGTGCTTGAGAGCGATGAAAGAAAGCATGTCGATGTGGCTTTAGAACTGACAATCGCCGCTATTTCTTGGTAGCGCTGATCGACCTACGTGATAGACAAGTGAACGCACAGACAGGCAGTTTTTTCTCTAGAGTTGGCATAAAATTGCTTACACATTTATTGCTCGCCTTGTAGGCCCCGTGAAGTTTTCGTACTAGTAAAACCTTTACATTAAAGCAGAACAATAGCTTCGGTGAATTGGTTTAAGTTTGTGACGGTGTCGAACACAGCATAGAGAAAACAAAATAGAGTGCGAAAATAGCGGTGCATATTCTATGAATACTTTCAGAATTATTGATCGTGCACGTGCTCTCCTTTCCATACTTTCGCTCGTTCGTTCATCGCACGTGTAGTATTTTTTTTGTGTGTGCAGTATCAATAGCAGCAAAATTAGAGCGATGGCAGCGCAGAGAGCAACACAACGTATTTCCAATGGCGATGAACGAAGTCAGTGCGGCTTCTCTTTGCCGTAATAAATTACCGTAATTTATTGCCTTTCATCACAAGTTTATTTGACACTTCTCAAGCGCCTGGCTTCTGAATAACGCTGGCACGGCACTTTCGAAAAACCAAATCATAGACCCATAGCGCCTGAATTTTCTTTCAGCGGTTTGTATGCGCGGAGAGCTGACGAATACAATTTTTCATAATTGCATCTTAAACACGTTCTGCTTCCTCCCGCTCAGCGAAAGGTATGACCGCAAGCACAGACGTCGTCGTCTCTGTCTTTCGCGTGCTTGTTTTTTTTTTGCGCAATCCTTTGATTTTAGATTTTTTTAAGGACACCTTCATTAAAGGCTGGACATTCGACCAGGCAGAGGAAAGAGTAGTTTATTAAAATGAGGGCAATTTCTTAACCCGAGCATGTAAATTGCAAAGTAGAAAGCATAAATGTAGGAACCTGACAGAGCAAACATTGTTTGCATATTTTGAGAATAAATTGTTGTGTATGTCTTAGCCGGGGCAGCGAGAGGCCCAGAACTGGTCGTACATGGTCCAAGGGATTCACACAGCACCGTATGCTGTGCTTAGTACATTTTAAAAAGGAAGTGTCAACGCAGTTGTTAAAAAAACAGCAAAGCTCTTCGGCTTGTTAAATAGCGAAAACGCCGAAAATAATGTTAAAGCGGCCTTTGTAAGCCTTCGGCCAGCAGATTCTTTACATACAATTCGAGGTTACAATTTTAGATTTCTATAGATTACCCTCCAAATCTTTCACAGTTGAATATTCGAAACGTTTTGGCAGTTCCGCCGTCCTCTGCAAGCTCTTGACAAGAAACGGCCGTAGCAGTTTTTCATAGTTGTCTGGCGAGTAGATAAGGTAATTGAAGCCGAAATATCTTACAGCTAGAGAACAAAGGTTTTTTTACTGCGAAGATGGAAAGTGTCAAATAAATAAAATAGACGAAGATGCGAAGATAAAAAGTGCCAAATATCTGAAATAGACGATGACCGATTGTGGGCTGTTTCTGAGAAACAAGCGTGCAATCACTATAGTGAGATGGCATCAGAAAGCTTGTGATATTACTTGGTTTCTGCACACGAGTGTCAAGACGTGCTAGTAATATGCAAACGCGATAGCCTTGATGAACTTCTTTCACAGAAATTACGGTGTTGGTAACAGTGTCGGCGTTGTTGTTTTAGAGTAAAATTTCAGCGTTGTCCGTGAACTGTTTTTCGAAGTGTACCCTAATAAAAAATAGCGCAGTCTTCGTTCAGCGTGGAATCCGTACCCAAGGGTTCTGTATGACCACGCCTTGATACAGTTTTTCTTCATTTTCTGTTTTAAACACGAAACACACATACAAGCACCAAGAGGTTACAAGAAAAAATAGGTTGAGTCCAACTAGAGAGACACCCCGCCATTTTAAATTTCTTGGGTGCTGTCAAGGGTTCAACCCTCGACAACCACTTAGGCATAAACTCCTGCCCATTCTGAAATTACATGCACTCTTCGCTTGAAATTTATTTCAAGGTTAAACCCCACGGGAATGTCATGTAGTGCAAGGAGGGTCCTTAATGCATGTTATATTGCGTCGCAGAAGCGTAGGATTGCAGCAGGTGTCAGAACATGAATTTAGCCATGGGTAGTTGACCTCAAGAACCACCAGTTACCAAGTTACCAAGTGATTATGACTGCACCAAGAGTACAGTCACAATCACTTCTAATTATCAGCAGCAACATTGAAGTTAGCATATGCGCATATGCGCGTGTTGCATTATGCACGCGTCTCTTAATTCACAAAAGGAATACTTCAATGTGTATAATGGAAACTTCGCAACTGTATTCGCAGTTGAAATGCTTGGATAGTTTGAGGCCACCAGTTTTACGAATACAGACATTCCTTTTTTTTTTGCGGCATGGTGGAGGTGTCCACCGAGAAACGAAACAAGGCTAGCGATTGCGAAGGCTTTGTCAGCTTTATTCGATTCGGTTATCGCATTTTATTTTTGAAGGCGAGGCTCAAGCGCTCTCCAAATTTTCATGTGGGGTAATTCAGCATCCTTGAATGAAGTTGCAATTGCTTAATGATCGTTACAGCAGTGACAAAAGTAGCCGATACAAACTAAAAAGTGCTTTCAAGGCAAGGCGAATCATGGCCGGATAGCGTAACTGTTATACACTCGAATAGTTAAAAAAAATGCCGCCATATCCACGAAGTGAATGATGATGAGTGGGCGAAGCTCCGGAGGTAAACCTGGTAAACCATGAATCCTCCGTACATTTTGCCCACTCAATTTTATTGCAACGCTCCCCCTAGCGTACGTCGCCGCACTATATCGAACGATGACACTCGCCATATGTGGCATCATTCCTATTTTATAACACCTCGCATCTTTCATAATCAACTACACGTACCGCCGTCTAGTTTATAACATCTTGCATCTTTTGGACGGACGGACGGACGGACGGACGGACGGACGGACGGACGGACGGATGGACGGATGGACGGACGGACGGATGGACGGACGGACGGACGGATGGACGGATGGACGGATGGATGGATGGACGGACGGACGGACGGACGGATGGATGGACGGATGGATGGACGGACGGACAGATGGACGGATGGATGGATGGACGGATGGATGGACGGACGGATGGACGGACGGACGGACGGACGGACGGATGGATGGATGGATGGATGGATGGATGGATGGATGGATGGATGGATGGACGGACGGATGGACGGATGGACGGATGGATATGGCTGTACCCTTTAGATCGGGCGGTGGCTAGCGTAATACTACGCTAGCCACTATATGTAGCCACTGTATGTAGTCCCCTGTATGTAGCCACGAGAGGTGGCTACATACAGGGGACGCACAGCCCACGCCTTAAGGAGCTTCGCTCCTAAAAAATCTGTTTGACTCTTTTGTGTTCTGACTAGCCCCGTGTATAACTCTTTTTAAAGAGGCACGTTGACCATCTGGTGGTTCACACGACTTTAAGAAGATTGTATAATGACCGCTTAAGAGAAATGGCGTAATCATATAGAGCCCTATACGTGGCAGGCTGAAATTCTAAAGAAAGATATCAAAGCACTTTTGAACACAAAAGTGTTTTATGCCATAGTCCAGCACGACTTCCCTGCCGTGTTTCCGCAGACGTCTCATTCTGCGGCGTTAGAAATGGACTGCGTCATCGGCGCATTTGCGGAGAATCCTTCATGTATGCTTTTTATATGTCACACTCCTTCGCTCAGCATCAGTACTCTACCATTGCAGAGGTGGTGCGACCACCTAAGATCGAAGAATATGAGCACTGCATTATCACACTAACACATAGGAAGAACGCTGCGGTAGTTTTAGCACTACGGCAACTCGATGTCAGCATTATAACGGACTCTGGCGTCAACACAGTGTGGCGTGGCCTCTGCAGCAGGCTCCAACACAATTTCTGGAGCTGATTTCGAAAGCCACAAACGGTGAGTCTAATTGCTACGTGCTCTATGATTGGACTCGGTAGCAACGCATTTAAATGCTTTGTCTCTCGCGTTGTCTTGGTGTGAGTCACGTGCTTCGTCATTCGCGTTGTACTTGCGCGTGCAGCGTAGTACAGTTTCGATATACCCCAAAGGCGTATATCGACGGTCTGCAGATACGAGCGCGATGGCACCGAGTACAAGGACTGCTTCATAAAGCGCCGCCGAAAGACAACAACGTCGACGGCGAATGTTGCGCAAGTGAATTCGGTGCAGCCATGGACACACCAGGGGAGAGCAGGAGTACTTCGCATGTTCATGGCTCAGGCTGAGAACTCTGCCTCTGGCGTTTGTGAAGTTGAGTGCATCGTTGCCCAAGTGGCTGCCATACAGACAGCGATGCTGGACCGAAATTCTTTTCCGACATCAAGCCTGCCGAAGGCCATTTTAGAAGCAAGTTCCAAGCACTGGCACACACCGAACCCGGGTTAGAATTACATTGTGTCATTGGTGTTTTTCTTTTTACTGAGAAGATATTTTTCTTTTGATACTTGTTACAAACACCCACGGCGGTGGCGGACAACTACGGCACTGTGCGTCAGCCGTGTTCTGACCTCATAAAAGCTTTCGTTCTAAAAAAAGTTTGACATACTACGTGTACAATCGTTCAGATGGTAATACCTGTCGTGCTCTGAGCGTTCTGTCTGTTTTCGTGCTTTTCGCACCGCTGATATTTTTTTTAGTTCTGCTCTGTAAAAAAACAAGCACTACTGCGCAAGGGCGTCGTATTAAACAGTATTAGGGCGTGCAATGATTTCCCCAAACTTCATCACCTAAAAGAAAATCTAGACATACCCCCGCGCAAAATGTCAAAACGCCACGTGGTGCATCCATGAAGTAAGCTACAGAAACACAGAATTGCTCGAGGAGGCTTTCAGCTTGCAAATATAGCAGCTGTTGTTCTTCAAGCGCACGTTTGGGGGCCACAAACCCGCGTTTAATAGGATCAACACCACTAATTGACAGAAGTACGCTTTCTCTTCTTGCGACATATTGAATAGGGACAAGAAATTGGAAGAGCTCGTTAAGATCATTGCTCGACCCTTTGCGCTGTCGGGTACTAACAGGTTGTAATGGCACAGCAGGACCGGACTGACGCAATCTGTTTAAGCACCGATGCCAGGTAGCTGGAGCGACGAATAGTTGGCTGCTAAAAAAAAAACAGTACTTTAAAGCTGACCCAGCGAAGTTCATCGTGAGTTTGAGGAGTTACTATATTGATATGGCAGTGTTCAGTGATTTATTAGCTCAATATTTTGTGTTTCGTAACGACCAACAATGCACTCGCTTGAGAAAACTGATTACACCAGAGGATCCGCTATAAAGCCTTGCTTATCTGAAGGGACTAAAAAGACTAGAAACATGGTCGAGATTTTGCCTTGCAAGCTATAAACGTATTAATTATCACCAATTTGTATGTCTTTATTATCAATAGTTAGTGCTCCCTGTGACGAATATAATTTTGCTTGAGGCTATGCGTTAAGCAACATATTCAAACCCCTCTGAGTTGCAGACCAGTGATGCATGCTTTAATTTAAAGTCAATATATTTATTTGTTCATAAAGAGGGCTCACAGAGAAGAAGAAGGGCTTCAAAAGTTTTTAGAATACATATAAATTGCGAGGTGCAATTGACATACGCTGCAGGCGATATACTTTGATTTTAAGAACGTCACAGTTGAAGGTATCTGTGAATGTACTAAGCAATATTGTTGTAACGGTTGATAAGAAATACAGCAAGCGTTAAATTTTAGGGACACGTGAATGTCGCCTAATGCAGTTGAAAGTAAAACAAAATTTAATTTTGTTCTTCCGTGATGCTTTTCCTCTGCCCTCTGCTTCAAATTATGAGAAGTTGGCTGCGGTTGCGGGCCCTCTGAGCAGATGGATCAATATGCAAAAATACAATAAGTGAAAACAGGTTATCGTGATTTGAAGGAATTATAAAATATGTTATCTATGATATATAAACTGTTTAAATTGTAACAACATATGAAATATCGTTTGTTTTAAGATTCGTATTGACCACATGTAGTCATGAGAGAAGCAGTCGATAAGCAGATGACCGTTGTTTTCCGCAGGAAACTCTCGCACTAACAGAGCAGTTGGAACTTCTCGAAGCAAACTGAATATGAGTGTCACCAGCTTTTTTTACTACGTCACAGCGTACATGCATTTCGTGGTCGAATAAAGAGACCTTTACAGTAATTGACCACTCGCAGCAGTGACTGGGAGACTTGAGGCTTCACAAGTAAAACTCAGGCATGTACAACGCGATAGCCACTTCGCTGTGACTAGACAGATTCGAGCGGCTGTCATCAGGAATAGAAGGGGAGATAAAGAATCGCATAGCAATACAGGTAAGGGCATAAAAAACTCGATTTATGGATCAATAAAATTGCTTTTGTGCTGGCACACAAAGTTCTCGACGTTCAAGTGATTCTTGCACGAATAACATTGCTGATAAAGGGCTCTATAGAAATATTCCATGTTGAATTTTGTCCATGACTTAATTCAGGGCACGCAAACGCCAACTGATGCAATTCATCTGACCACACTTTGAACGAAATTTGCTTGCACAGTGTAGCAGTAGCCACAAAGTTGATCGCGATCA
This sequence comes from Rhipicephalus microplus, assembly GCF_043290135.1. Taxonomy (NCBI): domain Eukaryota; kingdom Metazoa; phylum Arthropoda; class Arachnida; order Ixodida; family Ixodidae; genus Rhipicephalus; species Rhipicephalus microplus. The sequence continues at coordinate 213,852,901 of NC_134700.1, forward strand.
GGAAAACCAATCCGGATTGTCCTCATCGCGATGAAATGTGCCCGTGTGACACCGGCATTAAACGCTTAGGCAGGTTGTGCCGTTATTACCTCACTGCACGCTACATCTCTTTCTCTCTATCTCTCTTTATATATATATATATATATATATATATATATATATATATATATATATATATATATATATATATATATATATATATATATATATATATATATATATATATATATATGTGTGTGTGTGTGTGTGTGTAACCAACGCTGCAAACAAGATGACTGCAAAGACATCGGTTGAAGTTTCCTAACTCGGGCTCGGGTTTCTATTGTGATGAACGTCAAGTTCCTGCAGATGCGACTTCAAAGCACTGTAATCTTCCAGTCACAAGAGCCCTTCATCGATCTAGTGATATAGCTTGCAGTGCCTTAGAAGACGCAGAAATGATGCAACTGGTAGCTGCTACCATCGCTTTTGCTCCAATTATTATATATATATATCTTTTGCTTAAGTCTGTTTTCGTGAGAAGGCGTCAGCGCCTGTCCCACGGTGCCGGCCGTAAGCAGTCATGTGAGGCGTCTATTGCATTTCCGTTAGCGCACACGTGCTCACAAATGTGCCGTCATTTTCCACTCAGCAAAACTTTAAAGGAGTTCAAAGGACATATTAAGCGTAGTGATAGTGTGTGCGTGCTATAGCTGATTCGCCTTCCGAGTATCAATTGGGAATAAAAAGCGGCGAATGATTACTGTTTCAGATGCTGATGTCCATACATACGTGGCAGGCACAGCAAAATCCAGGTAAGACAATGCAATAAAAAAAAACCTGCTCGCAAACTTCGATAGTTCCTGCTCAGTTAAGTGACGTAACCTCTCGAATGTGAGCGAGTTACTACATCATGAAACAGCGTTTAACGAGGAAGCTGCATGGAATTTTAAGTCGATTAAGGGGTGACTGCCCGATAGTATGAACAAAATTTTTGCTTCATAATTTAACACGCTATTTTTGCAGATGCAAGGCATCTTACGGTCGAGATCAAGCCGGTGTGCGGTGTGACCATTCTTAATGCGCATGCGCGCTCCTTCCCCTCTCTCCCCTACGGCATTCCCTCCTCTCTCACCTCGCAACGTCGAAGCAGGCAGTTTCTGCTAGCCTAGGCTCAATGCCCAGCTATCTCCTGCAGGCATCGCTCCTAACGGCGTTTGCACCCCCATTCTGCATGTGCGTCCCCCCTCCATCCTCTTATACGCTCCACCTCTCTCGCCCCGCAATGTCAACGCAGACAACGTCTGTTAGCCTACACTCACTCACCCTCTCTCTACTCTAAGCATACCTCTCCACAATGTTTACACCACCGTTGCGCATGGGTGTCGGCTACCCTCTCTCTTCTTTCCTACGCTCCTCCTCTCTCACCACGCAACGCCGCCGCAGGCAGCGTCTGCTAGCGAGTATCTTAGTAGTAGTAGTAGAAAACTTTATTATGCACATAATCTAGACAGGCTTTAACTCTAGTGCCCCTAGGGCGAGTATCTTGACTGAAATAAAAATGACTGCTCGCACAGCACAACCGTTCATTGGCCACCCCGCATATATAGGCACTGGATCTTGACCTCCAAGTTAGTGCTGTTTTCTCCTGTGCGCTGTTGAACAATAAAAATTCGCAACGTGCGCATTACCTAAAAGAGGACTGCGCATCTCTGTATTCAATAGACACCTTCTGTTTCTCATTGCGCATTAGTAGGGATTGACATGTTCCAGTGGGAAACACTAGTCTATCACTGCGTGCCTTGGGCATGCCCAGGTTTCTCTCCTGCGCAACGCCGTGATGAGCACCAGCGTAAACGCCACCGCCAGTGCGAGCATTAGCGCCCGCTGTTTCGCATCTACACATGGTTCCCTTTAGCGGGAAATGGTGTAATTTTTTTTCTTACGCTTAGTTACGGTAGCACGACACAGCACATTTAGAAGTGATGATCATTCAGCACTTCTTTCGGGGTTCGCTGTCAGTCTCTTCCGTCGAGGAAACAAGCGAAAGTCGAATGCACACGATGCCGACGTTCTGTTGGCGTCAACGCGTAGCCAGGCAATGGTGATAAGAGTGCTCTAGATTTGCTTTCGTTGTTATTGTGATCGGGGGCCGTTGGTATTTGCTCTTTCAGCCAAAAACGTAGTAAGGGGTACTAAAAGCGTTTCTCTGATAAGTTGCTGTATCTAGCAGGAAAATTTGACTGCGAGGGTCTTATGTCGCTGCATGTTAGGAGGACATAAATCTCCTTTTCGTGTATGATCGAAGACTGTGTGCTCGTTCTCTCGCGCACCCAAGTTATTGCATCTTACGCCCGACAAATCGGCATAGCTGGGACGCTAACCAGGCGTATTCGTTTGATGAATGAGGCGGAAGATGAGCAAGAGGACGAATTCAGAGACCACGCGTTGGCCAAGCTGATTGCATTGCACACACTATAGGCGCAGCTGCGCGTCACTTGGAGGACTTTCATGAATATGACACTTTCTTGTCGACGCAGAACAGTGTTTTGCAAAGCGTACGCAAATACACTTAAAAAAATTGTACCAGTGGGCTACAACAGTTCCACAGTGCTTTCCGAATGCAGTGCCTTTCCAAATCGTTTTCGCTTCACCTCGAGTGCAAGAGATGCCGCATTGTTGTTTGGAAGACAAATAATGATGATACAATTAGAAATAAAAATAAGAATACAGATGCTTAACCGTCTATCAATTAAGCCTTATTTTTCAGTGCATGACCTACAATACTTGTTATTATGACAAACAGCTACCAAAGGAGCTAAATTGATACCAGCTTTGACTTTCAGTGATGGCTTCAGCAAGTCATGATATACTGAAACGGCACAAAAGCTCCATGTGGAAGGACCGTGGTGGAGTTTTCGCAAACGAGAATCTAACGACCGCATTTCACAAAGCCTACAGAAAGCAGGAAAAGCACGGTAATGTCAAGAAGAAAAAACGTTCTGAGATCTGCCGGAATTGACACGGCATCGATTTATTGGAAAACTCCTGACTCCATTGTCCAGCACGGTAAAAAAATACTTCGTGATGCAGTCAACTGAGACTTACTTGTCATCGCGTTGCAGCCATTGAGCTTCTTCAAAAAAGTTCAATAAATTACCTAAAAGTGTGTTAAAATTTACGCCGCAGGTGCAGAGGCTTGCAAAATGATTTATCCACCAAAGTAATTGTGTCTGATAAAAAAAAAGCAATGGCGCTAATGATTTCACGCTGGCTACATATAGCGAGTACAGCCTCCTACTGCCATGAAAGAGGTCTCGAAAGAAAGACAGCAACCGATTACAATAGGGTTTTCTTCTTTGTTTTTAAGGGTGCGCGGTAACTGGAGCGCAAGAATTATGTCTAAAGTTGTAGAAGAATCTAATGAAGGACTACATGTTCCGTGTAATTTAGTTGACGTGGTTTCAAAATGAACAATCGATTTTTCGAAGGTACAGTGGTGGCCACGTATAGCTTTACGTATGCTAAGGAAGATGAGGGAAAAGTGTTTAGCTTTGAATTGCTTGCGATGTCTTGTGATGCCACAAAGTTACCTTGAGAACCGTAGCAATCACAGTTGTTTTGTGGAAGCACAAACTTTGGAGAAAATATTGATATTGATGAGGCAGCACACAACATTGATCTAGACGAAACAGCCCGTTAATATGAACTAAGAGTGAGAGCTATACTTTCCATTTGTCCTAGAACGTAGCCTCTATCAAAAACGTTTCGACCTATAATGGTAGTTGTGACCTGCACAGTTACCCCTGTATAAGAAATATCATGCGATGGCAGTGCACAAATTCACACTTATAATGGTGTCCACGCACTGTCAAATTTTGGTAATGGGTGTACATGACGGGGTCTTCAGATAAGCAAGGCTATTTATACAGCTGCGGCATAAAGCAGTATATTGTCTCGTTTAATGATGCCATCTGTATCCCTGAGCAAAGTGCATAGCCATTTATAGTTCGCACACAAAAAGAAAATTCACCAGTGGCGTGCCAGTAATGGTTTCTCGTCTAACAAAATAACTGAGAAGGATTCCAAGTAGTGAGTGCCGAAGTGTACAAACTTTTTTGATACGTTCCCCGAGTTGATAGTGCGCACTGACGGGGCATTTAGAGCAATAGCAAGCATTTTTCTGCTCAAGTAAGATAAAGCAAGGATATAGTGGTGCGCAGAAGTGTGATGGTGACAAAGCTTTCAGATTTACGAGCATTGTGGCGCCTAAGGAAGTAAGAGAAGTCTTAGAAGTGACTAGACATACAGCAGCTTCAAAATTTTTCAAGAGGAACACTTTTGTCATGAAGAGACATATGTGGCCAGCAAACACTATGGCGTCAAAATTTATTGCTTAGGGGAGCACCTTGCAAGATTGGCATTTTTATAGTTTTTTTGCAACATCTTGTTAAGTATGCCGTTTTGTGACCTGAACACGGTATGATGGAAAATAAACAGCAGGACACATTTAAGTGTAATAGGTGTGGCAAAAATTGCTTTTTTTGTTCTCTTTAATGCGGGACAGACATCCTTACTTTTTAGAATGCGCCTTTTTTAAAATACTACCACTTGACCATTTTCCTTAGAATAAAACGTTTTGAAGAGTTTATTACCATAAAAGCAGCAGTAGGACATTGTCGTAGTGTGGAATTGGGAAAATAATAAAAATAGTTTGAAACGTTTTAAACGCACGTTATGATATCAAAAACTTATGGTTAACAAGGGCACAATAAGAAACTAATTAAAGTGAAGGAGGCTTGGGAGCTTCAATTACTCCGCTTTCCAATCTTACTTCCAAACAGAACGCTTTACTTTACCTAATGCCATTGCTAATGCAGTAGTTTTCTTGTTGCTGCGTGCATAAGTCGAGAAAGAGTTCAGAAGATTCCGCATCAAAAACCGTGCCAGTGATTTGAAGATTTTTTGGCAGCTTGCATTACGTACGTGTGCTGAAGTTCCTGATCCTAAATTTACAGCTTCTAACTTCAGGCAAAAGCAATAAAGCGTACAAAAAAGCAAATCGCAAGGCTTACCATCATTGTCTCTCCTTAATGGCAGGTCATTGTTTCTCCTTAATGGCCTTTGCTTTCTCATGAATATTTAATCTCGCCTTCTCGCAGAGGCTCCAAAACAGGCAGTGAGAGGAGCACAGAAGCAATCGCCCTGCGCCCGACGCAATTAGAATATTGCAAAGTTTATACCGGGAGAGCCGGCAACGAAACTCTGAAGTGTAAAAGTGGCAAAAAAAAAACGGATGGCTTTCGCCAAGCTTAATATCGGAAACACTTCCGTGGACTACGTACTATGTGCATGTGTCATGTTGACCACCTGATGCGAGAAGGCCAACTATGACTGACAAGATGCAACTTAAAAAGCTCAATAAAAATCTTGTCGAAAACTTGTCGTGATAAAAATCTTGTCGAAAATTACAGGCCCATCTCGCTAACAGCAATTTGCTGTAAGTTATTTGAGCACATCATATACAGTGAAACAGTTAAATACCAAGAGTCAATCAACTTCCTCACTCCATCTCAGCATGGTTTCAGAAATAGACGCTCATGCGTAACTCAACTAGTCGAATTTCAGCATTACATCGCACAATCTATAGACAGTGGCGATCAAGTAGATGCAGTGTTCCTCGACTTCCGGAAAGCTCTCGATACCGTCCCACAGAATCTGTTAGAATTTGCAATGTTCTCTGCAAACATAAACCTTAAAGTTATCAATTAGGTAAAGAACTATCTAAACGATCGACAGCAGAACGTAGTGCTTAACGGATCAAAATCATCAGCGGTAACCGTTACGTCTGGTGTACCACAGGGGAGCGCATTAGGACCTTTGCTTTTCCTGATTTATATTAATAGCATAGTTGATGATATTGCCTCTCCCATTAAGTTATTCGCAGATGATTGTGTAGTGTTTAGAGTGATTAAATCGCACAAGGATGCTGAAATTTTGCAGCATGATCTGTACCGAATATCAACGTGGTGCCAAAAACGAAAAATGAATCTAAACGTCCGTAAATGTTGCTGTGTATCATTCACCAATCGGAATAACAAACTAGACACAACATACGAAATAAATAATTCAATAATTAGCAATGAATCCTATTATAAGTATCTGGGCGTCTATTTTTCCGACAATTTAAGGTGGAGTAAACACATTGACATAACTGTGGCCAAGGCAGGCCGGATGCTATACTTCATACGCAGAAATTTTGGGCAAGCTTCACAGACCGTGAAACAAACCCTTTATCTCATGTATGTAAGACCTATTCTAGATTATGCTTGCGTAATCTGGGATCCCCATCAGCAATACTTGATTGACGCACTGGAAAAAGTTCAAAACCAGTATGCCAGATTTGTTAGCAACAACTATAGTTCCTTTGCAAGCATCACAGAAATGAAACGAGCATTGAATTGGGAGACACTGATGGTAAGGAGGCAGAAACTGAGGATTAAATTTCTTCATTGTATATATTATAATGGAAATGCTATTAACCCTCTCGATTATCTGTTCACACGAACGTACGTTTCTAATCATCAAGGCCATTCACGAAAAATAATCGAATACCGCTACAAAACCCACTCTTTCGGTAGTTCTTTTTTCGTAAAAACAATATAGGAATGGAACCGTCTACCGGATGATCTCGTCAATAAAACTGATAATGAATCCTTTTTTTTCCTTGTAACAATGCCTACAATATCACTGCCACTAAGAATGGTTTGTTGTCTCGAAGTGTGTGCGTGTTTACAAATGCATGACTGCGACGTTTTTTTCGCTTACGAATATTTGAGTGTTTTTTTTAGGGGCGAAACTCCTTATAGCGGCACCCGTTCGTTCCCCGTAGTATGTAACAAGTATAACATTTTGACCTCCAAGGTGGTGCCGGTGAGAGACTTCTTTTGTGCGTTGTTGAACAATGAAAAATAGTGCTCAATGTACATGTCAATGGCTGCTAATGGGGAATGAGAGACAGGAGCATTCGGCTTTTAGTTAACGCGCAGGCTGCGATCACCATTAGCAGCCATTGGCATGTACATTGAGCACTATCTGACAAGAAAAGGTTGCTACGTTATACTCGCTGGGTGTAACCTCCTTAGCTTTAGAAACGTTTAGCGAGCGTTGAGCCGCAGTGCCATGAATACAATGAACTTGTATATACCATGAATGAACTCGAGGTGGTTAAACATGGGAAGTAGATACGAAGCGCAAGCCGTAAGAAAGTAAAATCCGAATTCTCCGCCTCTCTTTTCCCATTAGCAGCCATTGGAATGTACATTGAGCACTATCTGACTCAAAAAGTTTGCTACGTCATACTCGCTGGGCGTAACCTCCTTGGTTTTCGAAAGGTTTAGCGAGCGCTCGGCCGCAGTGCCATGAATACAGTGAACTAGTATAGACCATGAACTCGAGGTGGTTAAAGGTGGGAAGTGGACCTGAAGCGCAAGCCGTAAGAAAGTGTGCGTGTGCCACCTCTCGTTTAGTCCTTGGAATGTCCGCTGGATGGCGGTGCTTCTATATGGGGAATATATGATGAAAAGATGCGAGATGGTGGTACTTGGAGTGTTGAATAGATGGACGAACGGACACATAGACAGATGTATGGATGGACGCATGAACGGACGCAGGGGCGGCTGCATGGACGAACGCAGGGACGAACGCACGAACAGACGCACGCACGGACGGGCTGGTGGACGCATGGACGGTCACACTGACGGACGCATGGACGGACGGAAGCAAGAACGAATGGACAGACGAATTCTTCGCCCCTCTCTCCATCATTCACTTCGTGGATATGCTGCCATTTTTTTCCTTCTCTTAAAATATCTTGAGTGCTGTTGTAGTTGTGGTATCTATTGTTTCGATTGAAACTATGTAGTTAAATTATTTTGTGTTCCTCCCCTACGTATGCCGTACGGCGATGTAGGTGAAATGTAAATAAATAAAAAAATAAAAATACAGCTGTCACGGGACGTAGCATGTTTTTACACGTTTCATTTAAGTTTACAGACGTTGACGTTAATGGTGACGCGTGCGCGTGTGCGTAATAAAGATAGAAAATTCGCCGTGTTTCGTGTGAACCAGAAGGTCAGGCCATTTTGAAGGTACCTAAACGTTCAGCGCGCAATGATTCGAGGGCAAAGAATGTTTCAGAGACGAAGCTCCTTAGACAGCGTTGGGTCGTTCCCTCCTTCGTATGTAGTAGGTGATCACTTCTAACCTATGACTTGCTCAATAGCTGGCATTGTGTGTACATACGTGTCTATGAAAAGAGCGTTAAGGGGATACAATATGTACGAAGTGCTTCGATGTCTGTGGAAAGGCGTAATGGTTCCAGGGTTTACGTTTGGGAATGCAGCGGTGTGCAAGGTGTCAGGTGGCACACATGTCACAACCCCGTCATAAAAGGGACGCTCACAGCATATATGTCCATCCTTCCTTGCACATATACACATAATGTAGGTTGAAGCGGCCACAGGATGAAGTCAACCAAACATGAAAAATATATTCAGAGAAAAAAAAACTATTGTGTAGAAATTGGTCAAGGCAAAAATTAAAAATGAAAGGGAACACTGGATGACAGAGATTCGTGAAAAGAAGAAGGTCTCGCTTATAGAATATCTTGGAGTCACCTAAAAGCCTTAGGTAGGAAGTCTGTCACAATGCAGCAACATATGGTAGATGAATTAGGAAGTAAATTGGAAGAGTAAAAAGCACTAGGTTATATCCGAAAGGTAACAGCAGATTGGTTTAAAAAGGTCGCCTAGGGGACTTTTCGGTGAGTAGAAATATGCAAAAGAGTGGAACCGAGGAAGAGGTAGTGATGGAGAATTTCAATCGGAAGAAGGACGAAGGAAAAATTTCTAAGCGCACAACTCTGGGCTTAGAGGGGTTTCCCGTCCACCTCATTGTTGAACTTCGACATAGCACTAAAGAAGCACTGTTGAAATCCGTAGAAAAGTGCTTACAGGAGAAGTAAATACAAGATTCTTGGCGGAAAAGTAGAATTTCCTTAATCTAGAAAGTCAAATGAGAAAATGATAACATTAGCTTATATACACCACTAACCATATTAATTATGTGCTGTAGAGGTTCGTGGTGCAGGCAGTAAAATTAAAATAGAAACGTGGGCAGAGCAAAATAATATTTTGGGAGAACTTCAAGATGGACTCTGAGTCGACATGCGAGTGAGTGAGAATTTATTAGAAGGCAGAGAGGTCGGCCTGAGCTAGTTCGCTCTAGCCTGCTACTCTACACAGGGGATAAGGGAAAGGGGAAGGAAAGAGGGATGAAGGGTGATGATGGGGACAAGAAGAGGTGGTGCGTATGTACAGTAGCCACTTAGCATAGT
>NC_134700.1:214574776-214582276 GCF_043290135.1 Rhipicephalus microplus
GAAAATAGATGCGATCATCAAGACCATCTTAGCGTTCAGTGAACTGTCTCGCAGTCTCTATCACGTATGCTCTTAAATCATGTGTGTGTTTTTGTAGTTGTTTTCAAATGAGGAGTGAACTTTCAACCACAAATAATCCCCTTTCAGCCCTGGTTTACCAGTTCACTGGGCGCTGATCCACCATCATTGCCACGCATGTGCGAGCTTGAATCCGCATAATCCAGGTTACCAACGACAGCCTATTCTATGTCATTGCTCTTAGATACCCATCCTCATTGAACTCACTGAAAGCAGGAGCTGTGAATGCAACGTGCGAGGCGAGATTGTACTCCAGGTGGTGGTAACAGATATCGCAGCCTTCGAGACGACACCTCGGGAAACTTCCTGCAAGCCTGAGAACATTTCCAGAAAATTATTTGTATTTATTCACGCCTGTATGAAAACGCCCATACATCTACAGTTCCATTCCGCGAAGGTTTTATGTTTAAGCAACTCCATACTACCCGAATCAAACTTTCACCCGCATTCCGTAGATTGGATGAGATAGATGTGTCATAGCGCAGAGTAGGCCGGTAGTCTATTACGTCCTTTACCGTGCAGCCATACTGTACCGAATTGTGGTCGAGGTTCGCTCAAGGATTCTCTCCTTGATCCGCCTCCACTTACAACTCTGTTGTATAATGTACATGTGTGTTCAAATGAAAATCAATAAATGAAATGAAGTTTATTCCAACACACTGTTTGCAAAGACACCAAGTCCAGCGACAATGTGTATACGCAATGCTCTCGTTCTGGGATTTAATGCCCCGTTGTTGGCACCTTATGGAATAACCATTTTAACGAAAGATTCGCCCGTTCTTATGCCAGTGCCTCAAGTTCATCGTGCTGGGGCTGACCAATAGGCATTCGTCCATCTCAATCGTTTATCCACTCGGCGCGACATGCAGCCAACTGCATGGAGGCCGTTTTCGCAACACTTCTCCGCTGACATGCCCTCGGCGGCGCCTTTGCGGTATATCCTCTCTAATACCCATTGGTTGCACAAATTCAATAGATTTTGGGCATAAAGTTGAATCCAAATAGAACACAAATGTGGAAAACACGGTAGAGAGAGAGATAAAAATGTAAGGAAAGGCAGGGAGTTTAACCAGACGCACATCCGGTTTGCTACCCTGCACTGGGGAAGGAATAAAGGGGAGAAAAGAGGTTGCAGAAAGATGAGAAGGTACACACAATCACGAGCACACTCGGGGAGCACACACAGTCTACAGGCGGCCGCTCAGGTTTGTTGACTTAAGGTAAAGAAGCAGTGCTTTAGTTGCTTTCTGCGCAACTGAGGCAGATGCCCAAGGTCCTAGTATCTTCTGCACACAAAATGGTCCGGGGTCCAGTTGATTCAAAACCATCCGGAACTGGCATCACTGTGTGTCGTAGGAAAACACTGTAGATATAGATATTGGTATTGGGGCCGACGACTGGGCAGTGATAAACGACATCAGCGTTGACACCGACACCGCATAGTTCTGTAGAGAACGCATTATTCGTTTAAATGGTTCTAGACCAGTAGTCTCAAACAACCAAAGCTCACAGTAGCGGCGCGGCCTACACTTGAAGGTCTTCGTCTCAGATTTTTAAAGCGGAGGAGCGGCCAAGCCTTTCGTTATGCTCCGTGGCGTCACCTAACAGTTATTATCAATATCACTATGAACCGACGCGCGCTCTTTTCGCCCTTTACGTCATCTTCTGCTTCGCTCCCAAACCACGTGCGCTGATTAGTCAAACTTGGGGTACAGTAACGCTAATCTGCAAGAAAACAAGTGCAGATAGAGAGGGGAAAGAGGTGGAAAGACAGGAATAAAAAAGAAAGGGAAGGAAGAAATGATAGGGTATAACGAGAAAGAAATAGACAGAGAACGAAAGAAATCGAAACACATACAAAAACGAGGAGAAAGACAGGAGAGAGTGCATATGCATCCACAATAGCACTGCAAGGAGTGGGAAATAGAAGCGAGGGTGAGGAGGAGGGAAAGACGAAGCTGAGAGAATAAAGATTAGCACAGCCTTATACAGTATATAAACACAGATGTTTTCAGGAACAACAGAGAGTCAACACGAAACACGTGACCAGAAGTATCTCGATGTGAATAATAATTATTGATGCGAATTGGTATTTTTCTGTTATTTCTGATTTTTCTAAAAAAATGCACTAGTGCACGCGCAGCGAGGTTGTGAAGTGTTTGTGTTGGACATGGACTCAAAACTTCTGAAAGTTATAGCAGTCGTCTATCAAACCCATTTGGTTTTTTCTTTACGGGGAACCACACAATTTTTATTGTTTTAGTTGACCTCTTCACGTCTGCGAGTAGCGCAGTCAGTTTTTCTTCATCTATATACACGAAGCCCTTAGTGTAGGCAGTGTTCATGAGCTACATAAAGATAACTGATTTGGAGTATCTGTTTCGTGAGGCACCACAAGTGGTAGCTCATAGTTCTATATAAATTACCGCATGGTCTACCGCATGGCATCTGGTTTTCACCGAGTAGTGGTTTTCACCGAGTATCACGGAGTGAATGATGATGAGTGGGGTGAAGCGTTCGTTCGTGCTTTTGCCCGTCCGTCCGTCTGTCGTTCATCCGTCTGTCCGTGCCCCCGTGCTTCAGTCCGTCTGTCTGCCTATCCATCCGTGCTTCCTTCAATCTGTCTATCCGTCTGTGTTTCCGTTGCCCCCATGGCTCTCAACTCAATGTAAGGTAGAAGGCCATGGTGGCAAATCTCACAGATCAATGTTTCGAGTGGCTTCGTCTTTCGGTACTTGGTGCCTATACTTCCTTAATTTATGAACCTAAAGCTGTCTCCCTGATTGCCGTGTTCATACTTGATATTATATAGTTCAGTCGAGCGCACAGCCGGAAAGATTGCTCCAAGATTCACCATCCTAAAGATGCATGGAGCTCTTCTCGTCGTAATTAGGCGCGGAAATCGACCTACCGAGATAAAAAAAATCGATGGCAGATCCTCTAGGTGAATGATGATGAGATTGGGCAAAGCTCCTGGAAGTAATACCGTGAAATTTTCTTCCGTTAATTCACCTGGCGATATGCGCGCTTCCTCGCCGCTTCCCATTGTCGAACGTTTACAAGATCTGCTTCGCGACGCTGACGTGCTGCCTCGGCCTCTCATTCCCGTACGGAAGGATCTTGCCGACGCTGACGTGCCGTTGCCGCTTCTTGTTGATGTACGGCGGGATCTTGTCGACGCTGCCTTGCTGATGTGGCTTCTTGTTCCCGTACAGCAGGATCTTGCCGACGCTGCCTTGCTGATGTGGCCTCTCGTTCCCGTACAGAAGGCTACCGACGCTGACAAGCCGCTGCAGCTTCTTGTTCACGTACGGCGGGATCTTGCCGACGCTGCCTTGTTGATGTGGCTTCTTGTTCCCGTACAGCAGGATCTTGCCGACGCCGACGTGCCGCTGCAGCTTCTTGTTCACGTACGGCGGAATCTTGCCGACGCTGCCTTGCTGATGTGGCTTCTTGTTCCCGTACAGCAGGATCTTGCCGACGTTGACGTGCCGCTGCAGCTTCTTGTTCATATACGGCGGTATCTTGCCGACGCTGCCTTGCTGATGTGGCTTCTTGTTCCCGTACAGCAGGATCTTGGCGGCGACGTCGCGCAGCTTCCCGGCGCGCTTCGGCCTCGCGTGCTCTCACTTCAAGGGTCCTGTCTGCGAGCGCGTGCCGCCGCTGCCCTGCGCGCCCGCGTTTCGGCATCCTTATCCATACGAGCACACACCGACGGCAACGAGCATCGGCAACTACAAACCTGTATCGATATGGTTTTGATTATAAAACCATTGCTTTAGAAAACACCTGGCGTCTTTCGTTAAGCAGCTGGCGTCTTCTTTTTGTTTTGCTTTAGAAACATCTGACGACATTTCGTTTTGCTTTTAGAAAACATCTGGCGTCTTTCGTTGGTTTATTTCGTCAATCAGCAGCGTTTTGAACAAAAAATTTTCATTGTTTAATCACGCACAGGAGAAATCTCACCAGGCACTACCTTGGAGGTAAACAATGGTTGCTACTGAAAATTAGAGACAGCAGAAGTCGGCTTTTAACACTTCTACTAACGTTTCCTACTGGAACATGCCAATGGCTGCTAATGGGGAATGAGAGACAGAAGAATTCGGCTTTTAGCTAACGCGCACGCTGTGAATTTTTTGTTTTTTTTTTTTTGTTCAACAACGCACAGGAGAAATCTCCCACCGGCACCACCTTGGAAGTCAAAGCGTAAAACTGGTAACACACTACGACTACGAGGGGGGAACGGGTGCCGCTATAAGGAGATTCACCCCTAAAAATTTGTAAAGACGTTTGTTGTTTCCTACCATTCAAAAAACTAAAGTAGTTTTACTCATACCGGGTGTCCGTGACCTCCGTACGTTCTGGCATTTCCTATGGTAATATTGTGTTGACCTTTCATGCCTATACTTCTGTCGGCCAACGGTCAGGCGATTTTTGCGATGTCTGCAGTTAATGCATTGTAACTAAAAAAGAGGTGTCGAAAGAACAGCGGACATACGTCAAAGTTTTTTTTTTTCATGCACGAACATTCCGGAGTTTCAACTGTCTGACACATGCGTCGGTTCTTTATATCAGCGTTCTGAAATTAAAAAGGGGATAGCCGGCGTCTAAGTTTTTAGAGTAGCTGACGCGTTATTCGAAGGCCGAAGATTCGGTCCCTGTCTACAGCAAGTTATCTTTACGTCCCGTTTAATTTTTTTTATCACATTTACATTACATGTACCAGTAATAAAGTCCCCTATACTTTCTTTGGCAGTGTTGTCTGTTAGTTTTGCATGAATAATGTGCTTATATTTTTAACACGAAAAGGGCAAATTCATTTAGCCCAAAGAATACTACTTCAAAATAGTCATTTCACTTATAAATGACAAAGCAATATCACATACGTCCAGGAGCGGTTTAAGAAGGACATGTGTGTTGATCCCCTTTTATTGAATCAATGACAAGCGAGGAGCACGCACACTCGTAAACAAAGGGGCAGCAGCCATAACTGAGCACGATGGCCGATTATACTTCAACACGCATACTACTCAGACCAGGCCATCATGATGCAGACCCAGCTTCTTGACTGCTAAACTTCCAAACTAAATTGTTAGGAGTTTACCTCCGTCATTAGTGGGTGCACCTATAGCCTGACACAATGATAGATTGGTATGTGGGTTTTAACGTCCCAAAATCATCAAATGATTATGCGAGACGCCGTAGTGGAGGGCTCCGAAAATTTTGACTCTAAGGGTGACAATAAAGAGATTGTATGCAGTACATTCTATATATATATATATATATATATATATATATATATATTGTGAGGAACCGGTTTATTCAGCCCGGCTCGAGCTAAATCACGCTGGTGAGGATATCTTCAGATGAAGAAGATGTACAGATGATGATGATATCAAAGAGAATAAAGAGTCATTCGCTTGTCGCGCTCACACTGATTCCCCCGCGCGGTAAAAGCGGCCAGTCGCTTGACAGTATTATGAAATGCGTCGTGCATAAGGCTTTAAACGAGATACGTGTACTATCTCTGTTCCTCGGCAACGATGATCAGGACTAGCGCTATGAGTAGAAACGCGGTAATTGACAGGAGATGTCTGTTCGACCACCGTGTACGGCCCAAGGCAATGAAGCGACTGATGAATTTGTCGCATAGGCCGGGGACGCGTAGTGGAGTCCATAGAAGAACTTCGTCACCAGGGTAAAAACTCACAACACGGCGAGACTAGTCATAGCGAGATTTTCGAGTGTCTTGAAAGAGGCCGGTGTTAACACGGGCCTGGTGACGGCAGTGTGCGAGACGAGATTGGAATTCTTCAGAGAAAGGAGCCGTCAAGGTTGCAGGGGCCGAAAGGAAAGAGACATCCAGAGCGAAACTCGGCGAGCGACCATGGATGAGGAAAAATGGAGAAAAGCCGGTAGTGCGTTGAGCAGCCGTATTATAGGCGAATGTCACGAAGGGTAGAA
The DNA here is from genome assembly GCF_043290135.1 of Rhipicephalus microplus. Lineage (NCBI taxonomy): Eukaryota > Metazoa > Arthropoda > Arachnida > Ixodida > Ixodidae > Rhipicephalus > Rhipicephalus microplus. The sequence continues at coordinate 214,580,819 of NC_134700.1, forward strand.
TTGCATCCCAGTTCGTGTGGTTGGGGTGAATGTACATGGCGATCATGCCCGATAGGGTCCGATGAAACCATTCAGTCAATCCGTTGGTCTTCGGGTGGTAGCTAGAAGTGGTCTTGTGAACAGTGTTCGAGGCACGCAAACTTGCTCGACAATGGAAGATAGGAAGACTTTGCCACGATCACTGAGGAGAATGCGTGGAGCTCTATGACGCAAAAAGATGTGGCGAAGAAAAAAATCGGCGATGTCAGTGGCAGTCCCAGATGATATGGAAGCTGTTTCTGCTTAGCGGGTAAGGTGGTCGACGGCCGTGACACTCCAGCGATTCCCATTGGATGATATAGGAAGAGGGCCATACAAGTCGATTCCAACGACTTCAAAAGGCGAGGCGGGACAAGGAAGAGGTTGCATTAAGCCAGCCGGAGCAGTTGTCGGTCGTTTTCGCCGTTGGCAATGGACACAGAAGGCGACGTACTTAGCGACGGCTGAAGAGAGGCCAGGCCAAAAACAACGACTTCGTATTTTGTCGTAAGTCTTGTGATAGCCTAGATGAGCGGCGGTTGGATCATCATGAAGGGCTTCCAGAACTTCACGTTGCAGAAAACGTGGGATGAAGGGTACCCACTTGTTGCCATCGATGTGGTAAATGTAGCGACATAAAGCATCACCGACAAACTTAAATTGTTTAAGTTGTCGACGGAGTCTGGCGTTTGGAGGAGTAGTAGAGCCGGTCAAGCGGTCAACAATGGTGCCGCAGTATGGGTCGACACGTTGTTGTGAAACAAGGACGGATAGGGTGGCAGGCGATGAACTTAGCGCTGCGATTGGAGAGGTGCTGTCGTTTTGGAGTATCGATGGTGAGTGGCTTCCGCTGGGCAAAGGACAGCGCGATAGAGCATCAGCATCTTGATGCTTCTTCCCAGATCTGTAGGCGACATCGAAATCATACTCCTGCAAGCGAAGCGCCCAGCGACCGAGGCGACCCGATAAGTTTTTCAGCGATGAAAGCCAGCATAGGGCGTTATGGTCGGTCACGACGGTAAAATGACGGCCGTGAAGATATGGTCGGAATCTTTGCACTGCCCAAACAACAGCAAGGCACTCCTGCTCGGTTATAGTGTAGTTTTTTCTGGAGCGGTAAGAGCGCGACTTGCGTAAGCAATGACGCGTTCACGTGAGTTTTTGTCACGCTGCAAGAGTACCGCACCAAGACCATGACTACTTGCGTCGGTGTGGAGGATGGTGGGTGAAGTGGAATCGAAGTGGCACAGTACCGGATCCGACGTGAGGGCTTGATTCAATGCCGTGAAAGCGCTTTCGCAGTCTTCGGACCAAATAAAGGGGACGTTCTTTGCGAGAAGTTGATGGAGCGGAGACGCAAGTTCCGCGAAACCACGTATGAAGCGCCGGAAGTAAGAAGATAACCCAAGAAAGCTGCGCAGGTCCTTTCGACGTAGTGGA